>NW_008677475.1:71010-78839 GCF_000695815.1 Acanthisitta chloris
CCCGCTCGGCTGCGGCGCGTTTGGTTGCCAGCATCTCGGTGCCACCGTGGAGTTGGTACAGCCTCGGTGTTTTCTCCGGTGTCTTTTGGCGTGGTGGCACCCTCCTTTGCCAGGAGGGAGGCTCCTACCCCAGGTGGAGTGGCTATGGAGCAGGGCACGTTGTGGTTTCCTCCCAGGGAACGCATGCCGCTGGGGTTCAGGGCTCCTTGTCCTCTTGCAACATCCCACACATGAAATATGAAGCCAAGTTCCTCCTGATCCTTCACGAGGAACCAGGCGTTAACTGTGTCCTGCCCATTTCCAGTTCCAGAGTGCTGCAGTCCCTCTGCCTTCAGCCCCTGAGCAGCTTCAGACAGAGACTTCTCCAAGTCTTCCTTCTTTCCTCTCTGCCCTAAACTTCAGGACAGCAACCCGGCATGCAGCATCCATGGGCTGCCTGGCCTTGGAGTACAGGGCAAGGGCCCTTCTGGGAATGGTCAGGCCACATGTGCAGTGGTTTTCATCACCGTGGTCATGATTTTCAAGTGGGTTTGTTGCCAAGGCTGCTGGGGACCATACGGTGCTGGCTCAGCCTGTCCCAGCTAAGTCCCAGCCTAGATGATATGGCCAAGGAGGGTCAGCAGCAGAGCCAGAGGCAGTGCAGGCAGAAACATCTCCAACTGTCTGTTGGCTGGTGGGACCCTGTGCTGGGCTGCAGAACTGGAGAGGATGGAGAAGGAATCCCGTCTCAGTTCTTGCCCTGGGCAGTGCTGGTTCTGCAGCACCACAGCTCTCCCCGACAGCCCCCAAAATGCTGCTGCACAGCCTCTTCAGGAGACCTCCACGTCCTGCTGGTCTGAACAGGGACCTATTCCCATCACCAGCTCCCTTCTCTGGGGGAAATATCGGTCCCAAATTGGTATGGGGCAGGAGAGCCCTGACACTTGTCTGTGTCCATCCCTGCTGCTCCCCTTGCATACCAGTCCTGAAGACCAGTTTAATTGCCAGTGTGAATTATCTGGGTCTTCAAGTAAGCTACTTCTCACTCCTTGTGTGTTGAACAGTGACTTGCGGTCTTGCTTCCTTCTGGGGTATATGTAGAGGGTGAATGGGCCTGAGCTTTTAGGAGGCTTTGAGACCCCCAAAGGAAGGCTCTGGAGAGGAGTAATGCAGTGAAGCAGCTGTAAGTTGGTACAAGTACTGCTGGGGAGGGGATGTAAAACCTCTGCTTTGGGCTCTGGGCAGGATTTTGGGGATGTCTTCGGTCCCTTGCTCAAGGTTGAGCTCTGTGCATCCATCTAGAAAGCTGTGGGCTGGCATCCTCAAGCCTAGGAAATTATTTTAGTCTGAGTTTGTGGGAAACAGCAGGAAAGGGCTATTTATGCAGAAAATGGCTTCCAATAAACACGCTTCCTTTGGGAGTGGAGAGAAATTGCTGAGATATGCTGGAAGTCTTTTCACTTTCCTGGGACTGTCCTTATTGCCAAGAGCGAGGCAGCCATGCAGCACAACCATGCTGGAGCTTGGTGATGTTCACTGCCCTGCTCCAAAACCCATGGCCCCACCTCTCCACCACCCCACAGGTGGAGAGAGGCTTTCAAGGCTGCCTCTCACTCTGCATTGCCCACTGATTCTCCTCTTGGTCCCATAAGAGGTCCTGCAAACCTCTTGAGATTTCCCTTGGGTCCCAGAATTTCCTTATTTCCTCTGGTTTTTTTAGGGCTGTGTGATTGCAGAGCACTGGGAGTGGGGGTTGCTGGTTTAAGGGCTTCTTACCTCATGGTTGCAGAGACGAGTTTAGCAGCGTGACGTCAGAGTGGCCTACAGGCTCAAAAGCCAACAGGGAAATAAAAGCAAGCCAACTGGTCCTATTTCTTTTTTCTTCTTTTTTTTTTCCCTTGCAAATCTCATTATTTTAAAGGCTCTTCCCTGATTTTTCCAGTGGATGGAAATCTTTAGGAGCTCTAAATTCTTGTGGCTGGCCATATTGTTTCAGTGTATTTTTCAGTCCTCTTTTACTTTGGAGGTGGTGAGCAAACCCTGCAGATTCAGCCCAGCTCACTGATATTTCAGGGTATCAAAAATAATGAAAGAAAGGAACAATGAATGAAGGTAAAACCTCCAGAAGATGCCCAAAAACCTTTGTGACTCACTCAAACACACTGGTTTTGAGCCTGAAAACACAAAATGGTGCCTGTTCCTTGCTGCCCTTTGCAGCTGGCCAGGAGTTTGTCACTATCCAGAGATGGGTTTGGATTACAGGGCTGCCAGGTCTACACTGTGGGCAATTTTCTTATGCATATTTGTCTCTCAGACGCCTCCATGCTCCTGAAGGACCCCTAAGGTCCAGGCTAGAGATGGTTGTGCTGGTGTTTGAAGGCATCAACCTGAGCATCCATAAGCTGAAGGAAGAGTGGAGAGAGCATTGAGGGTTTTCCCCCCTATGAATGATATCCAATAGAGACTTCAAGTGATGAGTGCTGTCTTTGATGATTTGGGAGCACATCCATGACTGTGTGAGAGCTTACTGCTTGGAAATGGCATAGGAGGGCAGAGCTTGGGGACATTCTAATGGCAGAAATTAGGCAGTCTAAGGGGATGGGGAAGCTTTAAAGCCATTTGGCAAAACAAGTGCTCAAGGTTTCGTCCATACTCCTGCAACCCCACTCTTTATTAGGAACCACCTGCAGGGCAGGATGGGGCCATTTGTGATCCCTGGCTGCAGAGCACCCATGGAGCAGGGTGGGATGTGTCCTGGGCTGGCTGAGCCTCTGCTGACAGGAGCAGCTGGGCAGGGAAGCACAAGGCAAATGTGCAGCCTTTCCCTCAGCTCTCTCGTCTCAGTTAAGTGTGTGCTCCTCCAAAGAAATGTACTTGTGAGCATTTGTCAGTGATTGCCATCGAAGAAGGCAAAAATCTATAACCTGGGGTCAGGCCCCTCTTCCAGGCTCTCATGTCATGAGATTCCCACCACCTCCTCCCTCAAACTGCAGGGAGCAGCCCCCTCTGTGCTGCGTCTCATCTTGCTGACACGGCTTGGCTGTAGCCTGTGTCCGGGAGGTCGCTGGCAGACGTCGGCTGTCGGTGGAAAAGAGCTGGAGTGGTGTCCTGGGGACACCATGGGTCCAGGCAGCTCGAATTGACCCCGTCACTGCTGCCCTGATGGGTGAGTGCTGTGTGCTGCCAGCACTGCCAGCCCAGGCTCTGCCACGGCAGGGTGAGCGATGCTCCTCGCTGGGGTCTGTCAAGGGAAATCCACCACGGAGTTAATGCGTGCTCTGCTTTCAGTCCTCCTTTGTTAATGGGTTTGGCCCGGTGCCACGTGGGGAGCGAGGCAGGCAGTGCTGGGGGCCAGCAGGGACAGTTTTTGTTCAACATTGTGGCTCCTCAGTGTCAAGGACGGTTGGCCAAAATGGGGCGCGTGTGAGCGCGGCAGTCGTTCCGCCTGGGGAGGAACCCAGCTGCTCTCTTCGGCATTGAATTCCCTGGGGCTTTGTGGGAGCACGAGGGAACTGTTCACTCCCAAACCCCGCTGGGGGTTTAGCTCATGCTGTGGCAGAGTGCTGCTCCCCGCGTCAGCTGAGTGGGTGCTCAGTTGTCCCATCTGTAACGCCCGGGAGAGATCTGCCCCTGCTCGAGCTGTTGGGGTTTGCCTTGGGGCAGTGGGTGGCTGTGACATGAGACAGTTCCTCTGCCCAACCCGCACCAGGGCCAGGTCCTGCTCAGCTTTGGTTAAGCCCAGCACTGCGAGCAGACTGCTGGATTTGGCCATCTCCATCTGCTGGAAACACTCCCTGTTTCACCCAGCCTTTGTTTCCTCCCAGCTCCTCGTTATTTTTCATGGCGTTTTCCCCTCTGACTCTTGTGCTGCTCGAGGCTGTCGGTGCAAGCTCAGCGTTTGGGCTCGTGCTTGTTCAGCTGAACATGGATCTGTGTGGGCTGGGTTAGTTTGTGTGTTCCCCAGCACAAGTGGTCCCCAACAGCAAGGCTCAGCCCCAGCTCGACTCTCTAACAACAGTGGGGGAACAGCATGTGGCAGCAAGGCTCAGCCCCAGCTCGACACTCTAACAACAGTGGGGGAACAGCATGTCCACGTGAACCCGAGCCCCGAAACAGCCCACGGGGAGTGACGCAGCGAAGGTGAAACATCAAAGGGAGACGGGAAGTGCATGGCAGGAGCAGGGGAAACAGAGGAGAGAATAGCCGGAGCTGACCTCAGCAGGGAGGGGAGCTCGGCTGCACGCATGGAAGGGAAATGGGAAAAGGATACAGCTGGGACCAGCTGCAGCACCCACATGCTCTGCCCCAATGGCATTCTGCTTCCTGCTATTCCCCCAGGACGGGCTGGGGGAATGAGCCAGCCCCAGCAGATCAGGGTTCCACAAGGTGCCCATTGGGGATCGCAGCCAACACACCCATTGGGGCAGCTCTGGAGCTCAGCTGGGATCCACCAAGCAGCCACTGGCAGCCAGGGATGCTCTCGGGCATCCGCATCTCCCTGTGCCAGGAGCTGGCTGCCTGGAAACAGCCCTGGTAGGCAATCTGGTGATCATCAGCTCCAGCTCGCTGTGGATCCACCACAGCACACTGCCACCCTGGCTCCTGGGTGTGCTCAGAGGCAGCACAGGGCAGATCTTGTCCTTCCAACCTTCCCTGGCACGTAGTGGGAGCCGGCGGTGTCACCACGATCAGGGCTGCCTGTCGAGAAGCGGCACAAGCCGTCCCAGGGTAGCTGCTGTCCCTTCAAGCACTCTCAGTTTTGCCCAGGGATGGATGACTTTTTTTTTTTGCATGTGCTGTTTTATTTTTAGCTGGAAAAAAACCCCAGCCTTTAAAAAACAAATGCACACAAAGTTTTTGCGAAAAATATTCAACATAACGGGGATTTTTTTTCTTCTTTGCAAAACTGCCTGTGACATTTCTAAACAAAGAGTTCCTCCTGCCCTGCTCTTCCCCCCTCAATCTTCAATGAAATGTCTTCTATCCCTAAGCCCCCATTTTCCTCCCCAAGATATGCTCATTCAGGAGGAGGAACAGCAACTATAAGGACTGTTTTTTTCTAGAAATATTTTTTCAAAACAAGGAAAATGTAGCAGAAAATTTAGAAAAAAAATCTCTTTTGAACCCATTATAATGGGTTTTGGTTGTTTTCCTCTTCTTCCAACTAGTTCTCATCTGTCCTTAGCCTGTGGTGTGGGAGAACAGCTCCTACTCTTTCTTGACTCAAGGGAAAGATTTTTCCATACTAGCTGAGCTCTTCCTTTGGGGCTGGAGAGGAGTTTGTGAAGCTGTTGGCACCCAAAAGCCAACATCTGGTAGGGTTCATGCTCCCAACCTTCTCCTCTCTCCAGGAGGGATGTTGAGAAGTTATTTGGTCTCTGTGGGGGCTGTGGGGCTGTGGGAGGGCAGGGCTTACCCCTGGATAAATACCTGGGATAAATCAGATGGATGTGAAGACTTGGGAACTGGATAGCCCTGGGGTCTGTTCCTAGTTCTCCAGCAGCATTTCCAAGGTGACCTTGGGGAAGTCACTTCATCCTTATCCACCTTCATTTCCCTACCTGAGAAAGAGGAGAGCACTTTCTTTGCACCTATGGGCTTAGGCAGGTACTTAATATCTTTTGATTGCTCCAAGTTGCCACAGGGATTTGATCAGCCCCCGTTGACTCGGTTGGAGCAGAGGACAGTAGTTTTCCTTTCAGGTTGGGCATATGTTGGCTGCTTTTCAAGAGCAGCTACTGGTTTCTCAAAGTTGAAGGCACTGGAGGTGGGGATGCTTCTATCCTTAGACAACACAGCTCTCTGCACCCTCTTGGCACCCAGAAGCTTCCAAACCAGCAGCCGCATTGCAGAAATTTATCCTCTGTGGTGATCTGAGGGTCTCACCTGACCCAGCCCAGGAGCCTTCATGTGGCTTAGCTGGGGATGTGGGACCACAGGGCAGAACCCTTGGGTCTTAGAACACTTCAGGCTAAGATAGGCTGAGGTTACACCTTCCACTGCAAAAGTCATTTCCCAGAGATCCCATTGGAGTGGATGATGCCGCTCTGACTTGGATGCATGGCCCATCCCTGGAAAGAGGATCTGCTGGAGAGGTCTCAGGATGGGACTGGTGCTTGTGTGTATGTCTGGTGGGAGTCACTGCCCATCTCTCTTTGCCAACTGCAGGGGGAAATATCAGGCTCACAGGCCATGGCTGATGGATGCAGCCCACGTGGGAGCCTTGGAGCCCCCAGAGAAGGGAAGGGGAGCAAAGCAAACATGCTTTGTCCAGGCTATTTATTTTGTGCTGGGGTAAGGATTTTTTTTCATTTCAGACATGCGATGAGTGTGTTACTCAGCCATGACTCGAGAACTTGTGAGCAATAAAGTCATCCTGAAGTCTGCCAAAAAAAATCTTCTTAGCACACCCACCTCATCACACGTTCCCACTGTAGCTACTTTGGTGCGATCTGCTGCTGAAAGGCGGCTACCTTGCGGGGAGGCTGTGGTAGCCATCTGCGAGCTTGCAGCAATGGCCCATGGATGAACCCATGTCCTTTGGGTGGGTGTCACCTGCCTGGTGACTGGAACTCTTTGCCAGCACCATCACAAAGATGGTGGGCTGTGGTTTGCTCTAAAATCCAAGAGAAAGTAGAGCTGGAAGGGGCTGTGTAGTCTGGTGTAATCCTCATGCAGACAGAGATGGGTCTTAGGTTTGGAATGTTGGTTTTGACCTTTTGGGGTCAAGACTGACCTGAAACCTCCATGAGGAGGAGAGCCATGGGCACATTCCTCCTCCTGCCCTCTGCCAAGACAGCTCCATCAGGGTAGGCTGGATGTAAGGGTGACTTCAGGCTCCACAGCCTGCATCAACCACCACTGCAGTCTGGGGGTGGTGATGGGCAGAGTGGTGCATCCTCCAGGCTGCAGGAGAGATGCCATGGAGGCATGCACTGGCAAACCAGGAGAATGCTGTTGGAAGTCCCTGAGAAAATGCACATTGATGCCAAAATTTGCATTACTGGGAGCTGACTTGTCACCCTTGGGTGAGGAGTCAGGGTGCAGGATACACCTTCAGGCTGGCCACTCTGCCTGTGGGGTGGTGCAGCCCTTCCCTTGGGCACTGGGTATGATGCCTCTGGGACTGAAATGCTCCTGGAGCAGGATATCAGGGCTTGCTGTGAGGGGAAGCCCTGCTCTGTTGAAGGCAGGAAGGGTCAGGGTAAGAAACAACCCCATGTCAGTGGAGTGGGATGCAAAGGACAGTGTTGGAGACACCCTACTACCAGCAGGGAGGTGGGTCCAGGCAGAACCCCCTTGCCTGAACTGCCAGGGTAAAAGCTGCCTCCACCACAGCCTCCTCTCCCCACCCCTTCCCCGTGCCGGGGCTCTAAATAATTGATAACACTGATAAATAATAGATCTTGTATTTGCTCCTTCGCTGTCTCTGGCAGGGCGTGTGCGCTCGCAGCCTGGCGCTGCTGCATTAGGGTTACGGGGATGGGGAGCACGGCTGAGGGAGCTCTGCAGCGGGGAGAGCATTCCGGGGAGATAAAGGGCTGGTTTGATGTGTGTTCATGTGGCGGGGCTGTTTTGCCTTGCATGCCTTTCTCTTTTGCTTTATTTTTTTCCTGGAGTGAAGCCTGGCGCCAGCAGTCTGGAACCAGCCTGACAAGCTTTTGAGTTATGGAAAGGGGGAGGAAGGGGGGAGGAGAGAGAAAGAGGGAGCGAGAGAGGCAGGGAGGAGGAGGGCGAAGGCAGAGGGAGGCAGCTGGGATGTGGATTATTAGGGGAGAACAAGAATACACACAAGAGGCTGGTGGGGTGAGGGCTGGGGGCTACCAGGGCTGGTGGGGAGGGGATGGAGC
>NW_008677475.1:79159-82649 GCF_000695815.1 Acanthisitta chloris
CAAGCTGCCGTCGAATCCTTTCCAACTCCCGCGTCCGAACCCAGGGAACTTTGCTCCGTTTCATCTCTCGCCGCCTGCCTCCCCCCAGCCCCGGCGCTTTGATCACGGAGAGCCGCGGACCCCCGCGCTCAGCACACCCGGGACGCAGGCGCCAGCAGCCCCTCGAGGGGCTGGCATGGCCAAAAATCCTCCTCCCCCCCTCGACGGAGACCCCCCCGTCTGCCATCACATCCCTGCTCGGGGAAGGCAGCTGCTTCAGCAAATGGGTAGCTGCAATGTTGGGGGAGGAGGAGGGCTCAGTGCCCAGTGCCAGGGAGCTGCCCCTCCAAACTGGGAGAGGGTGAACGTGTCCCGTGGGGTCTGCGAAGAGGTGGGTTGGGCAGTGTGTTTGGAAAGGTCCTGTCAGGCTGTCCACGCCTGGGAAAGCCACGTGGTGCCCGTGAGAGCTGGTCCTGAGCTACTTCGGGGGGTTTGTGGCACTGGCAGCAGCGTGGATATAGTTTTGAGCAAATTGGTTGGAGCAGGGGTATGGCAGGCAGAGGCTGGAGCAGCTCCAGGACATGTTTTCCTCTCAAACACCCCCTCATCGCCTCCCATGGATGCCCAGCAGCAAGAAGCACAGGAGTGAACACAGCCTCAGTGCTTCAGCCTGTTGTGCCCACCTTTTGGAGCAGGGAGAGAGCCATAGCACACAGGGCAGTGCTGTGCCTGGGCTCGGTGGGAAATCCAGAGTGCTGGCGAGGGGATGGGGATTTGGAGCTGCTTTGCAGGGGCTTTGTTTGGTTTGGTTTCAGCGCAGCCTATTTAACTCCAACGACTGGCGAAGGCTGGGGAGAAAGGAGCTCTTTGTTATAGGCTGAACAGCCCCAGGTCTTTAACTCTGCTTGTGGGAAGAGCTCTGAGAAGTTGAGATAGCCCAGGGACAGGCGGATTTTTGGGATGGGCAGATTTCACATCACTTGTGCCTCTAAAGTGAAGCATGAGAGCCAGGGTTTAGCACCCAGCTCCCAAAGAAAAGCCCAGCACAAGCCTTGTGAAGCACCACCACCATCTGCCAAGTCTTTGTCTTCGCAGAGGAGGTGGAAGGGGGGAACACCCAGTTTTCTGAAATCTCCATTACAGGTTGCCTATGAGCTGCAGCTCTTCAGAAAAAAAATACTTCTTTCTCTGGGTTTCCAGGAAGCAAAATGTTGCCCTCCGCTGTTTGCAGCATAGCTGGAACAGGGAGCTTGGTGAGTCCGAGCCCATCCGGCGCTTCACTCTGGGGTCACATCCCTGGCAGTGGCCAGGGGTTCTGGAGATACAACTCCTTCCCAGCCCACAGATGGTGCAAAGACCTGCAAAAGGTCCAATCATCCTCCATTAGCACCATGAACGATTGCCTCTCACTCTCAGGGTGAGCTGCTCCTGCCCTGGTGCCTTGGTGCAGGGCTGAGATATAGGGGCTGGCCATGGGGTCTGTTTGGTTGGCTTCAGACTGAGGTGGGTCTGCTGAAGACCAACCTCCTCAGACCTTGTGTTTCACAAGAAAACGACACAAAGCAGCTCAGTTGTGCATCCTTTGTCCAAACTCCTTGGGTTTTTCTCTTCTTCATTTTTTTCTCCTTTCTCTTTCTCCTTGGTGACTCTTTGAGCTCCTTCTGGTAACTTTAGAACTATGCTGGCAAACTTGTCCTCCAACTCCTCCTCGCTGGAGATGCAACACAGATGGATCCATAATGCCAGTTCTTTTATAGATCTCCAACATCTAAGTGTTGAGGGTCTTAAACCAGTAAATGGAGGCAGTGACTACTTTTTTTCTGTAGATATGGAAACTGAGGCATAGCTTTCTTATCCACGTGAACAGAAGTCAAATTTTAGGGCCAGGTGACACAGTTTCACTTGGAAACATCTGCTGCATTGGCTTTCTTGACATCTCTTGAGATGCTGCTGTGAGGAAGGAGATCCTTTTCCCCTTCTTGCTCAGAAGGGATCAGGAGCTGGGGACAGAGCAGATGACACGGCCCCGTGGCCCATTCCCAACCCATCACCTCCCAGCTCGCACAAGAGGCAGCAGGCGGAAATAAAACACAATTCAGGGCTGGCAGAGCTGGGGAAGAGTGAGATGAGTCTTGGTGGGGAGACCAGCCTCACCTTTCATATTCTAATGCCTTGCCTTTGCCTGATTTGTGAGCTCTCGGGAGTCCTGCTGGGAATTCGCTGGAACGGAGGCACACGCCGCCGTCCCTCGGTAAATTACACAGAGATATAATGAAGGAGGAGAAATCAGTTACTCTGTGACTGCGGCTCCCCAGGGGACCTTAATTCAAATATTTGTGGAACTGAGCAAGTGGGGCGTTGGGGAGCCGCCGAGTTGGAGTGTCTCTCGACAGGTTGCTCGCAGGTGGTTGGTGATGGGGAGGGAGCTTAGAGTTGCAGGATCCATCCCCAAAGGGACTTCAGATTCTTGACAGTGCTTTGGGTGTCATTCGCCAAGAGGAAGGTGCTGGGGGAAGGTGGGACTGTGGTCTGGCTGCAGTTGGCTGGAAAACAGAGGTGGACTCCAGCCTACAACTGGTGGTTGTTGGGACAGGGCAGTACACAGCTTTGCCAATGAGTTTGAGCAGTGTGGGGTGATGGATCACTTGCCCATCATCTGTGGCTGGGCTCTGCATCACCCCAGCACTGTCTCTTGGGGAGGCACTGGGACAGAGACCTGGGAGGGGACAGGGAGGAGCAGAGTTTGCAAAGCCAAGCCAGCTCTCTGCTGCACACATGACCAGTGTTTTCTGTACTGGGTATAGAAAGGGTTAAGTGCTGCATGGCAGCAAGGAGAGGGCAAACCCCACATTGCTCAATTTAGGAATGAGAAATCGATTTACCTCCAGCTCCATTCCCTCTGTATGCCCTCAAGCCAGGCTTTCTGCCCTCTCTCCTCCCAGGGCACACCAGTGCCTTGGACCTGAGAAAACAAATGGGATTCAATTTGCCCAGCCAGCAAACTACACCAGCAAGTGGGGCACAGCCAGGGGAGCACCCCTTTGCTGAATGCATGCAAGTCCCATTAGGTACCACTTCATCCTGATGACCAAGGCTGTGGCTCCATCAAGGACACAGTGGCCCCTTGGCTGTGCCATGTTGCTCTCTCCCACTTTAGCAGTGGCTGCTTTTGACTGAGCATGGAGAGCCGAGTGAACTGGGGTGCAGGGTGAACTGGGGTGCAGGGTGAACTGGGGTGCAGGGTACAGGGTCCCCAAGGAGAGGTGGTGATGTTGAGGCTGAGGACAGCTGCGATCACCCAGTGCCATTCTGCACGGCCGCGTTCTTCTTCCGCCAGCCCTACACCATCACACCAGCACTCAGAAGTGATGCTGTTACCAGGAGTTATGTGAGTGTGAGCACACACAGACACACTCTTTGCACGCCTGCTCACACATGCACCAGCTCTCCTGCTCCCCAACGGGCTGCTCTGCTCGTGTGTCGGCATCACGCCCCAAGTGCATGGCAGTTG
>NW_008677476.1:0-251 GCF_000695815.1 Acanthisitta chloris
TCCTCCGCAAAACACCCTCCAGCAGCGGAGACCCTCTCCCCACATCTGCCCCCGTGATTCCATCTCCGCCCCGCACGGCCAGGCTGCCGGTTCTGCCCGTAGCGGGGAGCCCTGGCGTGATGCGAGCCGGGGCAGAGCGCGGGCAGCGCTGGCAGGGGAACCTCCTGCCCGTGCCTTGTGCCCCGGTTGTGCCCGGCCGGGCTGTGTCGTGTTTTCGGTCTGCGCCGTTCGGGGCTCGGCGGGGGGGGGTG
>NW_008677476.1:265-33842 GCF_000695815.1 Acanthisitta chloris
CCGACATCTCTGCGTGGCGGATCAGAGTGTGACCTGCATGGCATGGGGGATTACATGCTGTCAGGGAGACGTGGTTTCTTTAGACATCTGGGCATATCTCCTCGGTGGAGCCCATTTTTAATGCACTTCTTCCAGAATGGTGAGGAACTAGAAAGGAGACTGTACTGTTACTAATTGACTACATGTAAATAAAGATAGGAATTACCTTTCCTATAGGCACTTGTACAGATACCATACTGGAGACCATATGCATTGCTATCTAAAGAAAACCAGACCTGACTTTGGAAATGCTTTTAGCTTGCACTGAGTGAAGCAAGAGAGAAATAAATATATAAGCACATGCAGCTGTCTGCTGGATCAGAAACCATGTTTTTCAAGTGCTGTGCTAACCTAAAGTGTTGTAGTGTGAAACAATTGTTTAACAAATGAGGAAAGTTCTTTAAGCTGTGTAGTCACCTCCTCACTTCATCCAGCTGCAACAGTATCTTTGTTGTCAAAATACTCCTCCCCCCTCTTTGCACTGATGCACAAGATAAGAACAGTATTTAGCAACATCTGTACAGCAAGAGAACAGCCACACCATTGGATGTGTCCCCAGTTGCCACCTTTCCTCCTCGGCAGCAAGTTTCCAAAGAGGTGTGAATGGGGAAGGAGTGAGATAAGCCTCAAGTCGCACTGCAGCAGCTTCCCCTCTGTGTGTGGTAAGTTTTCTTGCCAAAAGAGAAGAGTAGGTGTTCTCCACTGGGCAGCTCATAGGAGGATGGTAGGTGACCCTGGTAGTATACTCACCCCAGCCTGGTGAGGAGGGTGACAGCTGAGCTGGGCCAAAAAGGTGTAGGGGCAGCAAAGGAATCTGATCCAGCTCCAGGGGTTACTTTGGTCTACTATAGATCAAGGTAGACATGGCATTTCTCTGATTCAAGGAAGAAAATGCAGGCCACAGTCTTGCCTGCCTCCTGTTTTGGTCTGAAGTGGACAGTGTGTTCCTAAGGAATGATTTAATCATGGTGCTACGTGGATGTAACTGAAAGGCGGATTTACTGCTGTAATCTTTTTGTGGTACTTAATTTAATTTCCATGTGCTTCATTGCAACACTGATTCATCAGGTGAGTGGGAGGGAGGCTTGTACAGTACAGGTGGTTCAGTTTCCATTGCTGGGTTAGGTATTTAGCAAGGTGCTTGCTTGGCTACAGCAGGAGAAAAATGTCTTTGTGTTTGATACAGTGCTGTGGTTTGCAGTCTGGGATATCTCTAGGGAAAAGGCCAGTCCTGTAATTTGTAATGGGCAGTGTTTGAAATCAGTGTGCTGCGTTCAGAGCAAAACTGAGACTTGACTGATTCACATTGCATTCATAGATCATAACAATTTTAGTTAAGCTAATCTGAATCGAGTTAGACTCACTTCATGTACGAGGGAGCTGTTATCTGCTGGAAGCAGTCGTGAGATTGTTAGTGTGGCCAGTGCTGAAGGTCTTTTAGGACTGGATCTGGGGCTTAATAGGCAAAAATGAGCCTGCCTTGAAGAGTGTCAGCAGTGTCCTGCTGCTTCTGAGCCATGGAGCAGAGACGTCCCTCTGCAGCTGCACAGATTTGTGCTATTTGGTTTCCTCTTTTATTTGGGGGGAAAGCTGCATTTAGTGTTTCTTCTGACCTCCCTGCCTTTGGAGCACTAATAGCACAGTGTTTTCTCAGCCTGAAATGCTGCTCCTCACGCCTCCACTTCTCAACATGAGATGTCTCTGGCAGCACACTGTAGGTGTTTGTGCATGCCTGCTGTGGTTACTAAGGTAAAGGAAACACAAGAAGCAGCTCAGGGGATGGGAACTGACAATCCAAATTCCAAATACATGTAGATTTGGGCAGGAATGACAGTGACCTGCTATGCCAGCCTGTCTCAGTCTGAGCAGACTCCTCCCAGGGGCTGCTGCCTGTGGAGCTCTCAGCCCTCCTTATGGAGCATTGTGGTTGTGGTACATTTAATTGTGCATGACTGGGTCTAAATCACAGGTTCTGCCGTCAGCCCAGCCCGTCCCCATCACTGTGGCTCTTTCTGGTCATGCATTGAAGGAGGAAGGAGACAACCATCCTGAAAAGCACCCTTTTGATAAGCAGCTGCTGAGGACTAAGGAGCAGTGTACATCCTGCCCAACACCTTCCCTCCTGCTGCTTATTGCTTCCACGGACGAGCTGCTGAGGACTTTCTCCCAAATCCCAAGTGGGTCTCCTCACACCTGTCTACGTGCTGCCCTGGTTTTGCAATCTCATCTTCCCATTGTATCTGCCTGCCCTCTTGGTGCCTCACCCCAGCACGGTGATGGGTTACTCCTCAGAGACAGTTTTCCTGCCTGCAAAATTTACTATCCCTGTGCTTCTGCTGTGAAACTAATTGGACACACCACATTGTAGCATACTGCATATTTTAAGCCAGCCATCAATTGGTAGCAGCTCTGAGACTCCTTATTGAAATGTTTCTGTCCATTGCTACTCTGGGGGTGGTGGTAGCAAAATTAATTGATGGATGTTCTCTCCCAAGTTTGAAATGGGAGATCAGGTGATAAAGGAAATAGAAAAACCTTGTCAAAATAACGCCTGCTGTCCTGGAGCATTTTATCACTGAGGGATTCAAAAGCCAAGGTTACTTCAATACTATTCACTTTTCTGAATTATTGGTATACTCTTTCAAGGTGTGAGAGTGTTGTGCTTGCATCAGGCTCTAGGTACTGTATATGCATCTGTGTATTATGAAAAGATCAAGGGATTAAAGAGGAATATTCTGAAAAATTGGAAGCAGGCAACAGCAAGCTGGTAAGAGCTACCTGTAAATGGTTTCTGCCCATCACAAAAGGAGAGTGATATGAAAAGGGGATTTTTTTTTAGGTTAGATTAGTCCAGCTGTTTGTGTGGCAGTGTTTTTTGTTTTCTTGCAACCTGCTTAAAAAGCGTGGGCATATCCCTTGTTCTTTAGTTTCAGTTTTGTGTAGTGTTTGTAGAGCTGTAGTTGAAATTGTGCTGTTATTTCCTTTACACCCCTCTTGGATTGAAGGATTTATAGATGTATAAACCAAACTCTCATCTGAAAGGGCTCTGTTCTCCTTCTTGTTTAATAAACAGCTAGGTGTATACTTGGGCTTTCTTTTTGCAATGTGTCACTGAGGTCTGTGCTATGAGCCAATATCAATAACCTTACCTTGCTGGCAGTTTTCTTGATAGTAGTTTTTGTGTGTGTTTTGTTAAACTCCAAGCCAAGCTTCAATTTATTGGGAATCTGTAGGGCTGTTTGAATCTGAGTGTTTTGGCAACCCAGTTACTGTTTGCATGATTATAGTATCAGTGTAAAATTAACCAGCTAAAGGCAAAAGAGAAATACATACTTAATAAACTGGAACATGTGCTGTTTTCCTTGTGGGGGAAAAAACAAACCCAACATGGAGTCTGCCTGCTTCATCCTATCTAATCTGTCAGGGAATCAATCAATGTGAAATTGCACCCCCAAGGAATAATGTAATAGCTATTTTGTGTGTATTCCCAAACTGGAATGCTGCTGTAGTAAAGTCCTGAGGGGTATGCTGTCTAAATCGATCAGCAGAGGCTAAGATAAAAGCAGACTTGCTGCTTATCTATCAGATATGGCAGAGAGGCATCGAGGGATGAAATGTCTCGTTCTGTGTTGAGTGGAAAGCTTAAATGTGAACTTGGTCCTTCTGCATCCCAACACTTCAAGTGCAAAAGCAGTGTCCTGCTAGCTCTCCTTCAGGTTTCTCACGGCAAAAATGTGAGATTGCTCTAAAAGGCACTTTAATTTTCATGCTAGTGCAGTTCATTGCAGACAACTGTTCAGGTGCCATTGCTCCTTGCCACCTTCAGTGCTGCAGACAGCTTGGCTTTTGTTACCTGTGTTGTTTGATGCCAGTTAAGAGTGCAATGCCTATGCTAGTGTTGCACTATTCAATTGTTTTGCTCTTTTCTCAGATTATAATGATGGGGAATTCTCTCCTCACAGCAAAACATTGCTACATACCAGTGAGGTGAGGAAGGGAATTCTGCTGCATTGCATGGCATGGGTAACTATTGCTCACTGTGGGTAATCTTGGCAGAATGAAAAGAATGATTTAAATGTCTTTTTGTTGTTGTTTTAATATTTTCACTCTTTCTTTTTGCTGTGACTTTCAGCATCAGGAGAGAATCATTTTATGTAGCAGTAGGAGGTGACCAAGGCTTTTAGACACTTTGTCAAACATTGCACAGTTCACTCAGGGAGCTGCCACTGCCTCATCTGTAAAATCCCTGAAATCTGAATGTGAAATTGCCACTGGAATTAATGCTTGGTCAGGGTGGTTATCCTGGCAAGCTCCTGGCATGGATGCAAATAGATGAGATTTCTGTTTTAAAAGATGAATCTTTCTATCTTTTCTTACTGTGAAGAAGAACCCTGCACAGTGCTGCAAGCCTGACAGTTGCTGATGCACTGAATAATTTTTTTACCCTTTACCTTACTAAGGAAAGAAATCTGGATTTGAAAATCTCTTCATGGTTTTTCTTTCATATATAGGTCAAAAACAGTTCAAGTCTAAGAAATAGTGGGTTTGGTAGAGCTGTAAATCCTTACTTGGATTATGAATGTTTTCTGTGAACACTGAATGCACCATACAGATTACAGCACTGTTAGGCGAAGCAGTAATTTAAACTGCCTTCCATGGAGCTCTGTTATTGTCAATCTAGAGCAGGACACAGGTGTGTTAGGCATGAAATACACAGCCTTTGCATTTTTCAGTTTAGTTTAAAGTAGATTCGCTTCTTTCCATTTTAACATCTGTTAACTTGGCCCAGCCTCCTTGTCTTGCTCTGCCTTTGTAACCACCCTCATTGAAGAGGAAATGTAATTTTCTAAGAATGTATACAAATTAATTGTTTTGTTTTAATTCGGGTTCAGTGGATGCAAACGAGGCCAAATTTCTTTCCTTTCTTGTCTACTGATGATCCACTCAGGCTTTGTTGCCTGTAATCAAACATCTGTTACCACCAGAATTTCTCTCTGGGCTCCAGGTCATGGGAGGCACCTTGTCATGCCTGTGCTCATCTACTCATGCATCTATGCATTGCAGTAGACTTGGGGAGCTTTGATTGTGGACAGGACTGGAGGCTGTGTAAACCAAGCCTAGACTCAGGCATTTAACCTAATTTTTTCCAAGCTGGTGTTCAAGTTCTGGCTTGTGGAATCCCTCAGTGTAGGTGCTGAAAACTTGCTTTTCCAATGGTGTGTGGTGTGCTGAGAAGCTGGAAGGATCTTCTAGCCATGAGGGTATCTGAGATGTCTATAGAGTCTCCTATTCCTGAGTACCCTGAGAAGGTATGTGGCCAGGGTGTGTTAACATCAGCTTTCCATGCCTTTTTTAATCTTCTCTTATATCTGCTTGGATTATGTGTTCTTTGGTCTCAAGGTCTGTCTCTTATTATAAGTTCACACAATTCCTACTGCAATGTGGCCTTGGCTTCTGCTGGACTATTCTGTGATATAAATAAAAATAATCCCATTGTGTAAGCAAGATACTGAATAACTCGTCTAAATGAGCTAAGAGAGTGGGTGCAACAGTGCCAGTTCTCTTCTTCAAACAGGTGCATCTCCATGAGGAAATATAAGGTAGGTAGGTAGGGACCAAGTGAGAAACATTGAGCAGCAACAGACTGTGACTCAGAAGCAATTTAACCAAAATAATCCCTGCAGCGCTAAAGATTCCTTTCCCCAGAAATGCACAATATGCTGTTCTCTGCTATAAAGCTGTCGTCAGCTGACATCGTTGTGTTAACATAAGACTTGCTGTTATCCACAAGATGCACAGTTAGCAGAGAGCAGTTCCACCGCTGGCTGCTAATTTTTACTAATGTTCCCCCAGTTGTTGAAAAACAACATGCTAAAGATATTTCCTGCTTAAGATTTTATTCCCAATGGCTGGCATGCTTATATTGTGTTTAAAATAATGCTTCTAATATCAGTTCAAGTATTACCAAGCCAGCATTTGATTTATTTATGAGAACATAGATGCTTTGTTTGTCATTTGGGGTTTGTTTTTGTTTTTGTTTTTTTTTCAGGGTAGCAGTGTAGAAATTTACTGCTTTTATTTTTTGTTTATCCTGACCCTCTTGAAGTCCATGTATATTCCCACTGACTTCATGGCAGCCAAGTGCTTTTTATCCCTGTGTGTCTCTTGGAGAAATCAAATTAACAATACATCACTAGCTAGAGAGAGCTTTTGCTAAAAGCACACAAAGCAAATAATTTACCTTGTTATTTTATAAAATGCAGATTTTTTTCCCCCTCCTATTAAAAAAGGCTACTTTGTTGAGGCGAACAGAAAATTGTTCAAGTACTGTCTCCACAACGCAAGAGGGACATTGTGATATCATTAATGAGATTCTCCTGTTTTCCCTTGGAGATGTGGTATTGAATTTGGAAATAGAATTTGAACAATTTTCAGCTGAATATCTCACTTTTCTGCTCCCTGAATAGATAAAACCCCTTATTGTTTAATAGGTAGCTTCACTTTTAACTGATAGAGCTTCACAGAGGTAAGATAATAGCTCTGAAAAAGTCTTTCTTCTAGACACTATTTAATTTACCATAATTATATTAAGTGCTAAATTGAAAGAGGCTTTTCTAGTTAAGATGAGGATAATGAATAGTTGTGTATTATTACCATAGCCACGATGGGGGAAGGAAGAAGAGATTTAAGTTTTACTCCAGACAGAAAGAAAATCTGCATCAATGAGGTCCTTAATAATTTATTTTACCCTCTCTATTGCTGACTCCCAGGTTTTGCTAGAAGAGCTTTCTGCCCTTTGTACCTCAGGGATGCAGCAGTTTTTTGAAAGGAAGCAGCAGGCACTCCAAGCGAAAATGACTGTGGAAATAAGAGTGAAGGAGCAGATTGCACCTTGAAGCCAAGCCTGGAGCTACATAGGCCGTGGCAGCGCACAGCAAATGCTGTTGCAGGAGAAGGCTCTGAAGGCACTGCAGTGTAGCAGGGCTCCCCAGAGGCTCCACTCCCTCCGTGCTTCGCCCACGCTGCAGAGCAGGCTGGAGTTTGCTCCTGTTTTCTGCTTGTGGCAAGTTGCAACAGCTCAAGTCCCTGAGCTGGTTGAGTGGGAGCACACCAGCTCTCTGTGCCATCCACCAGCACCTGCCTCTGCTGCTCATCCCCAGCCAGAGCTGCAGTTGCTTCCCTCTGGCTCCCTGGTTCAAGTCCATGAGCAAAGAGTAAGGTGTGCAGAGTTGTGTATCCCCTGTGAAAACCCATAAGCTCTTTGTTTTGGCATATTTGGTGCAAATGAGAATGGCATCTTTATGCTTTTAACCTGGAGCTGGTGTAAGCACACCCTACCTTTCCAAGTGGATAAAAGTAATTTATTTGGGGCAAGATTTCACCAGGTCTTTGGAAGCTGAAGCTGTCAAGGGGAAAATCAAAATGTGTTCACTCTTTTATTCACCTCTGTACCTTGGGGTCCAGGAAGGAGGGGAAGTTTAGGTTAGATATTAGAAAAAGTTTTTTACTGTAGGGATGGTGAGACACTGGCACAGGTTGCCCAGGGATGTGGTGGCTGCCCCAACCCTAATGGTCTTCAGGGTCAAGCTGGATAAAGCCTTGAGTAACTTGGTCTGGTGGGAGGTGTCCCTGCCCATGGTAGGGGGTGTTATGACTAGATGATCTGTAAGGTCCATTCCAACCCCTAAAATTCTATGATTCTATTATTTTTGTGCAGTATTTCCTCCACTGGCTTCTCTACCTATCCTACTAGGACTGCTTTCAAGCTGATCCATAGGGACTTGTCCCATACAAGCATTTATCTCTTGGGAATTGCACTTGGGCCATTCTCTTACCTCTCAAAGTCTATCAAGAGTGCGCATGATTGTACTTGACACTTGTGGTCTGGGCTGGATGTGAACTGCCAGGAAAGGCAGTGCATGAATTATTTAATCTCTTGAGCATTCCAGGCCCTTGTCTAAAAGGCATTAAGCAATATGGGGATTTTTACTTGCTTTAATAGAAGGTCTGTGTCAGCCTCATCTGAACTCTCAGAAAGCTGAGTATTTTGAGCACTGAAAGTTCAAACCATTGTTCCAAATTCATTGGACTGCAATATGGGAGATGTACACCAATGTAAGCACTGCTTGCTTCTAGGTGGATCAGAAATATGCCTGATAAATGTTCTGTTTTCTTCCCTTTTCTCCCTCCTTCCTTTGCCCAGTAATTTGGTTCTTCTGGATTGAGACAGGTTGAGGCAATGCAAGTAGGATAATTTTGTGGTTAGGGCATTTGACATTGAAATCAGGAGATCAGTGTTAGTTCCTGCTTCCATTGCAGGTTTTGTGTAGCTGTGGGGAGATTGCTTGCACCTCTGTGCCTCTGTCTGCCCAGGAAAAATAACAAAGTAAGTTTTGGGGTTGGGTTTTTTCTTTTCCTTTTCCAGTGTTTTTGGCCTATGAGGCTCTGTTATGGGGACATGGAGAGGGTCTGATCTCTTCTTGGGGTTGTTTGGCCTTGTCTGCCTGCTCTGTTCCAGCTGTTTACTCACTGGATAAAGCTAGTAGGAAATCTTCAGGCCCATCTTTTTTTTTCTTCTCTTCTTTTGTTCTCTCTTTTGTCATGCTTTTTGCCTTCATTTAGCATCAAAATTAAACGGTGAGTTTAATACTGTAGCTTTTAATAATGTGTAGAAAAAGAACTGAGCTGCACACATGGATGGTGCCTGTAGGAAACCTTGAATTATCCCATAGTATTTTTAATGGGCAGTCCTACTGCGCTGTGAGCTGTTGGCTCAGTGAGTCTGTCTTAGATGAGTTACAGATGAGACTCCCAGTACTGTAAATATCTGTGCCATTTAGCTTTAAATACCAGAAAATGAAACAGCATATGAAATAATAAAAAGTTTTATTTTACTGGAGTCAGTAAAACAATATTTTCTTCAGGCTGATGTGGAAATGGACTTGAGAAGAATTAAGTGGAGAATAAATGTGGTGCTTAGGGGCTAGAAATGTTCAACAGGCAGCACAGGCTGCACGTCACAGACTGCCCTGCTGTGTGCTTACACTGCAGCAAGCTGCAGCAGCCTGGAGAAAGGCTCTGCAACACTTGGCATGGTGATCTCGTAAGGTGCTTACCTGGTGGGTAAGTGGGCTCAGGTAGGAAGGCTGGAGTTTGCTTTTTGGACAACTCGGCTTTTCTTTCCATCCTGGATTTTAAAGACTGTCTAAAATCAGTCCTATTGATCTCTTTTGACTTTATGTCTACAAGCCACAGAGTTTTAGCTTGGGATTCTTACCTCATGTCTAGTTGAATTACAGCATTTATCTTAGGCATGCAGTGCATTTTAATTTTTGTTGATCGTTCTGTTATGCTCTTCATTAATGTGCTCAAAGGGTAATTTTCTTTACAATAATGTGTGCTTTCTCTCTAATCTGCCTCTTTTCTACCTTGGTTTTTCCAGCTTTCTGACATCTTTCCCCCTGAGTGATTGCAGGCCATGATCAGGTGGTGCTTTAAGTGTCTTTGATTAGTTAAGTAGGTTGAACATCTTAAATCTCTCATTAGAGTTGATTTAAGACCTGGAGACAGCCTTGTGGTTTTTGCTGTGTCCTTTCCAATTTTTCATGGTGCTGTGTTTCAGGTAAAGATGAAAATTGCATGTCTTATGTCAGCAGTGATCAGGCAGCTGTCACATACTGAAGTAAGGCTGCATTCTGGCTCTTGCTCTTTTTGTTCCTTCCCCCTGTTGTTTATGCTTCCAGGAATTTAGCAAGCCCTCTTCATCCACAGTATTGCACTTGGCATTTAGACTCTGTTGGTTATCTATAATTCCTTATAAATCAGGGACATTTTGGAAAACTAAGGTACATGTCTGGACAGAGAGGAGGGGATGTTTTGGTCTGGTATGTGGCAACACAAGGTTATTTATCATAGATTGTGCTCTCTGCACTTCAGTAATCTCCTGACATTTTGCCAGTAATAAAAAGGTCAAGGAAGAAAGTTACTTCCTATAAATCATGGCATTTGATTGTTCTTATTATTAAACCGAGCATGGTTTCCTTGCAACAAATTTTCAGCCATCCCCAGCTTTGTAAAAGGTGAATTGCCTGCTGGTACAAATGTATAAAAATGAAAAAACAGCTCTCCCAAGCATTCTTTGTATGCTGCTGGCCTCTCATCCAGTGATTTGTTCTTTTCTGAAGCAGGGTATAGGGAAGATGCAAGAAAAAAGTGTGCCTCATATGCTGTACACAGTAGTGGAAAGAAATTATCAGAAGTTGATACTTGAAAAATGAGACATTAAGTTGATTGCTGAGGCTGCCAGAATCATCTCTGTGGTCTCAGGTTCACAAGATCTTAAATATTCTTAATTTTCAGCAATGGCTTTCCATGTCACCTGTTAAAAATGCTCTACAAAGTTCAGAGTACAGTAATTCAGTGAAACACAACACTGCATCTTTTTTTTTTTCATTTTCTTCAAGCTTCTACATTAATTTTTGTCTCCGAGATACCTTAGCTTAAAACTGCAGTGCTGTTTTTCTTGTAACCCTGAGTGGTGCTTTCTGATACACCCAAGTCTCACTGTTGGAGGCAAGACTGTTGCTTAAATTTCAGTAGTGGTTGGGCAGCGGATAATTGTTAGCAGTTGAGTTGGAAATGCCATGATTGGGAGCTTGGGTGGATGTATGGAAGCTCAAAGGGAAAAGGTTACTGTTTGTGGGCTCTGCAGGCACATGTGGCAGGTTGATGAGTATTAGTGCTGTGAATTAAGGGTAGTTTGTTATTTTGCTCCAAGAAGCAGCAAGGCTCGTGTATTTTGGTTATAGAATATAGACAAAAGGGAAGGGAGTTCTGGCTCATTTCTTTTGGAGCAGGACATTTGCTGCTACCCTTACCTGTAACATCTCTGTAGGTACCCAAGAATGCATGCCTAGAAAGCTGAATTATTATGATTTGGCTGTGGTGGGCAGAGGAATTGTGTGCTGCAGTTCTTACTGCCAAACCATCCTCAAAATGAATTGAATGTAAATACTTTCAAAAAAGGCTGTGTTGAAAGCTCTGTATTGGAGGGAAGCAGCATGTGTAGTCCTTGGTGAAGTCAGTTTTACAGTGTCAGTACATGAAAGTCCAGTGACAGAAGCTGCATGTTTAGCTTATGCAGTAGTACTATTAACTGGTGTTGGAAACAAGCCAGATCCAAGATTTATTTCAAAAAGTGCTGTTTTGCCATTTGAATTACTTCAGCCAAAGCACTCTTGGGCTACTCAGTGAGTTTTACTTTTTTACAGAGCATTGTATGTGTTGGTCCTGGCAATGTAAAATGCTGAAATGTGGTGGAGCTGGAGTGAGCCACTGACTGACTGTGTGAGGGCTGAAGGAGCATTCCCAGCTTCCTGCCATCCCAAGGGATATGAGGAATCGCATTCATGCCTGCTTTTCTAGCCTTTTATAATTGAAAGGTTATCGTGCTTGTTCAGAATAACACAGTGTGTTTCTGTACTGGCTTCCTATCAAACAGACTCACTGCTCTATTTCACCCAGCAAATGTGTGCAGGGTACCTAAACACACTGATTGAAAACCCCTCAGGGTTTGTATTTAGTTAGCACACAAAGTACCAAATCTTGAGCTTTGCCTTTAAAGTATCTTTTTCTTAGGATGACATATATCTGGAGGTCATTCTTTCCTCTCTAAGTTCATTTCTACTGTAAGAAAGGATGCAGAAGATTTCCCTTGTGAAAGCATCCGGCACTGCTCTGTTTGGGTTTGTGTGCTTCTCCTCCTGCTCTCTGGAGTATGTCTCTCACTGAATACTGTCATTTCCGCTCCTAAATTCTTTATTTAGCCAGCACTGGCTTTAGGCAGGCTGAGAGATAAAGGTGGAAACTTTGAACAAGACTGGAGAAATGGTGCTGATTTCAGGAAGGTTGGAGCTGAACAGGAAGGGAGCAGGTGGGCAGGATGCTCTGGGGCAAACACATTGTGTAATGTCAGTGCCTGTGTGCATGCGACAGTCATATCTTTCTGACAAGTCTGTTTGATTGATGTTACATTTCACAATCAGATACCAGTGTTATCTCATCCTGGGAATTTCTGTGGCTTGTCTCCACCCCAGCTTAAAACTGGACTTAATGAGCAGCTTCTGGAAAGTGGGGGGAAATGTATGTCACGTTGGCCACTGGTTTTGTTCACAGCTCATTTGCTGGACCTTTTTCTTGATATATTTAGTAGTTATTTATGGGCTTTGGAAGAATTGTTAACAGAAAAAATGTATCACGTTGTGGGTTTTTTTCATAAATGTAATTCAAGGAACTGTCTCCCACTTCTGTTTAAAAACTAATAAGAAATCAGGCAGTTTTGCAGCCATCAGAGGCTATGTCAGTGGCCACAGAAAACAAAGAGAGAGCCAAGGAAAGGAAGGCAGGGTAATACCACAGCATTTGAAACACTATTTTGTTTTCATTCAGATATTTTTAGCTAATGGTGATTTTTCCTCTGTATGAGTCGATGTGTTGTGTCAGTGCTAGAAGCTGCCAGTGTAGATGTCTGACCCAGGAAAAAGATAGCAGTTGACACTGAATACATTCCAGGGACTGCTGGATAAAATGATATTAAGAAATGCTTCAGCAACTCTCCTTATTAGTAGTAGTGAAATCCAGATTAAAAATTGCCGCCCCAGTTAAATCAAGGCTTAATGAGACTTACAGCAGTCCAGAGCCTTTGCTTTATTTCCACAGCAAACTTCCTGCTGCTTCAGACACCCCACTCAGGTTGACATGTGTTATTTTCCTTTGTTTGGTGCAGTCCTTCCCAGGAGAGGTGGTCTAAATAATTTCAAAGAAAGCGATCTGTTGTTTTCAATCTCTCCTTAGCTTGAAATGGTTTTATTTTTTTATTCCATTTTATTCCATATATATCCATTTAAGTCCTGATCTAAATCCCAGAGAAGCTGGGAGTGGGGAGGGGACAAAGGCAGGACTATGGGACACAAAACAGATGATGGGAACAAGTAATAAATCAAGCCCATGGGTTGTACTCATGGCTTGAATATGTAAAGGCATTATCTTCATACACATTTGGGCTTTCATTGTGGTCCTGTTTTCTCCCAGCTGGGCACGTTTCAGGGAGTGACAGTGTGATGCAATGGGCCTGTAGAATGTCAGGGACCTGCCATGTTTGTAGGTGCAAGCAGGGCATGCTCTTTACTAGCTGTGTATGAATTTTCCAGTATGCAAGATAGCAGCTGCTCTACAAGTGTAAAATGATGCAAAATGTGTGTAAAACCAGGGCAGAGAACCTTCCCTGTCTCCCTCAGGGCATGTAGAGCTCAGGTACCTTGTGCTGGCAGGGTTTTCTTCCATGAAGTTTTATTTGCACCCTGGGGAGCCCCAGCATGGTGTGTATTCAGCACTGGCTCTTCTTGAGGCAAGGAAAGCTGGGAACAGTTCTACAATGTCTTTATTCAAAAAGAAATAGCACTAGACATACTCACAAAAAAATCCCATTCCTCGTAGGATAAATGAAGGCAGCCCCAATACTGCTATAATTTATATACTTTCTTTTTTCAGTGCTGTCACTGGGGAACATAGCAGCATGCTTGCTTGCTGTCCAGAGATCCACTGTGCCAAAGCAAATAATTGCAGCAAGTGGCAAGCAGAGAAGGCACCAAGGTATTTGATGGATGAACATTCCTCCCCCAAGGAGAGGGGAATATTTGTGAGGAACTAGTAATATACTGTGGTTGAAATGGCCCATTCACTGTATAAAATTCCCAATCAAGTTGCCCAGCAGAGACTTGAACAGCTGGTGTTGGAGCAGAAATCACTATAGATAAATCAGGTTGGCATCTAAATGATTGTGGCCCCTGAAGATGCCATGTTGGCATTTTGTCTTTGGTGGATGAAGTCAGGGAAGATTTAATTGTGTGATTACTAACGTTTTCACCTGCTTCTTCCCTTCCTTTTACAGCTGACTCAGTTCATCTGAAAAAAGATGCTTGGCCTGTTTTGCTGCTGTAGAGATTTGGTGTTGCAGTAGTGTCCCAAAGTCCTTATACTTGGCCAGGGTAAGATGGTGTTTGAACAGGTCCCAAAGAGCTGGTGATGTAGGATGGTAATAAACTGAATGGAAGGCTGGAGCATCCATATGAGTGCACATGGCTGCTGAAGAGTTCCCCAGAAGTGAGAGCAGTTAACAACTAGCTGTGAGGGTGGAGACAGGCTCCTGTGCTGTAATTACAAAGGCTGGTGTTTGATTGCTGCTGCCTGCTTCAGAGGTGTGCTGCAGGTTAAGAAGGTGCATTTGACTCCTTCCTGTTATCTGCTTTCTTTTTAGTTGAGCTGGGATTTACCAAAGGGGGCTTCCCGACCTGTGTAAATCCCTTGAAAGGGTGTGGGCACTGGGTTTCTAGCTTTCCTCGAGGTGATTTGATGTTCCCCCTAAGCCAGGGCAATCAGGTTCTTCTGCACACCTGTTTGTGCAAACCTAACCATGTCCCATGTATAAAATCTAGGGGCCAGTTGTCTTGATCTGAGGGGAAGTTGGTCCACCTGCTTCCTGTTTGATAAACAAAAGAACATCCCCAAGGCTATATGATTTGCAAGGGAGGAGGAGGGAGTGTGCAGCTGGAGGGAGAGGGGAAAGCCTGTGTTTGTGCAGTTAGGTGGGGCATTGAGCTGCAGTCCTTTGAAAATTGCTGGTGGGAGAGTGGGCACAGTAGTGCCATATTTCAGAGCTGCTAGCTGTTCCTCCAGCTTATTTTTCAAAATTTGAATGAGACAGAGGCCAATTCAAGGCTGGAGAGATAGATTGCATAGGACATAGATGTTCAAAATTAGAGCTCTAGTGTGCGGGTATAGTCAAAGTATCTGAGATGGTGCTTCTTCAAAAAGTACCTTGCTCGTCCATTTGTTGGAGATAATATTAAAGATCCAGGAATGTGCTGTCAGTCTCAGAGATCCCAAAGTTGTCAGAGATTGTGAAGCTCAGTTTAAAAATAGAAACGTTAAGGAGAGGGGTTAAGGGACCCTCTTTGCTGTTGAATTTTTAAAATTCTAACTTATGTTCCACGCACACATCCAAGCTTTTCTCTCCAGCCAGAAAAGGCTAGGGTTTTTTTCAGGTTTTACTAACAAATATTTTTTCAAGGCAATCCCCTGAGGTTTCAAAGGGGAAAAAATTACTGGGAAATTGCTTACAAAATGGCAAGTCATAACAGCCCTAGTTGAAACACAAGATAGAGCCAACACCTCTTTATTATCCTCTTCTATGCTCCCAAAAGTGTTAAAGTTTGAGAGTAGTAGCTTTAGTGCCAGAGGAAGGCATTTGTTCACTAGCAGAACAAAATATATTGGACTTAACTCCAGCATAATACTATGGATGGGTCATAGGCTTCCCTGTTGGCACGTGAGCTATGTGGATGCGTGCAGGGATGAGCAATGGATTTAGGTTTGTCCATGGGAGGAGGTCAGTACTGACACACTTACTTGCAATGTGGAGGCAAGGTAGCTGTGTATGCCAGGTGTCCTTCTGCACTGCTGAGACTCTGCTCTCAGGAGACAGGCAGAGAGCAGAGCCATGTGCATAACTGTGCCTGGTACTTGGAGCAGGGCCTTTTATACAGTGCTGTGCCATGTGTTCCTTTGCTTCGTGTCATCAGCAGACTTCCTTCAGGGTAACATTCCTGCCAATTGGTGTGGTGGTAATTAAAGTCACTGTTATACATTGTGTGCTGATTGGAGGAAGAAGGGAAAATAGGTGAGGAAATGCTGGCTTTGAAGAAGAGGAGTGGTTGTGCCAATTATCCTGGATGAGTTATTCAGTGACAGTAAATCCATGTGAGTGAAAACAAGTCCTCTGTGATGCTGTGCCAAGGTCGGGAATTTGAGCTCTATTTGGAGAGTGAAAGTTACAGTCTTGCAGATTAGGACTCCTTAGAATGAAACATCTTTATGGAATAAATTGAAAAGCTTTTCCAACTGTGTTGTCCATATAATCACCTGCCCTTGATGCCCAGAAAAGGACCATGACAGAGCAGAGCTAAGACCTTCTCATATGGATCATCCCACAGCTCAGGGGTGTAACAGTGTGTTTGTGAAACTTGTCTCAGGGTGGGTATGGCCACCTTCGTGCCTACGCACACAGGCTGCCAGAGGAGATCAAGCAATGTGTGCACTTGATTTTGTGGGAGAAAACTACTGCAGAGTTACATTATCCCTTGCCATCCCTGGTGTCAAGAAAGCTGAACTGATTTATACCACCTGGAGCTCCAGCTCAGTTTGCTGCTACATTTTTAGCAGGTGGAAAATCGTCAAATTCAAAAGGGTGGCTGACATTGTTTTGTCCACATTCTCTCATTTTCAAGTAGGATTGAGTCAGAATTTGTTATGTTGGAGGTTAAGCTACATTTGCAATACAGTTCTAGTAGCTGGTAATTTGGGGTATCTGGTTCATCCCTATGAATCACTCTATTGTGCAGAACAAGGTCATTTTCCTTTCTGTCTCTGCCTTCTGTTTATTTAACCAGAAACTATCTTGTAAACATTTTGTTCAATATCTGTGAAATCATTTTCAGTTCACTTCATATCTGGGTTATATGTACTTGTCCATGTCCCCCTGTCCACTCCCCTGTTATCAGCAGATATATTATATAGATTTTTAGATCATATTTTCTATATTATATAGAAATTGGTGTTTCATTGTAGTCTCTGAAAAATGATGCCATTGGTTCCATGACAGACTGCAGTTTGCAGGACATGTGATCTGTGATGCTGACAAAGGAGATGTCCCTTTATTTCATTACATCGACCTTGCTGATATGTAATCACACCCATTTTAGTATGTACCAGTGCTGTGTATTTTAATATCCATAGCAAAGTATAAATACAGTACCTTCTGTATGCAGCTTTTTTCTTCAGTGTAGTAATTCAGTAGAAATGGTACTGTTTCCATGCTGAGATTGCTGTGTTCGCTTGCCTGTACAGATGAATGTGTGCGGCCTTGAGTGTGGAATCTCATTGACTTCATTATCCACTTACACTGGTGTGCTTGGACAAACAAGACCACAGGATATAAAATGGCATCATAAAATTTACACGTGCCTGTCCTGGAAAGTGGGTGTAGAGAAGGCAGTTCATGGTCTTAAAGGTAGTTACCTCCAAGCATTAAGGGCTTGTTCAGTGAAAGAACCAACTTGGTCCATCAAATAGGAAGTGTTGCTGGAGCTCAGCACCATCAGTACCTCTAGTGCAGTGTGAAAGTAAACATTGAGGCCCTGAATTCCTTTGGGAAACAGGATTGCTGTGTTCCAGGCAGTCCTGCTGGTGGGTGCCTCTACCAGCCTCAGGGTCACCCACCCTTTGCAGAGTGGGTGCTCTGTCTGCTGGCCTTACTCTCCTCTGCTTTCCTTTGCATTCTCCAGTGCAGCCTGATGAATTAGTCCTTCTAAGTTAATTTGTTGTGAGAAATGGCTCCCAGCAGCTTCTGTCCTTATTGCTGGTCCATACAGGTTAAGTCATTACCATTTGACTCTTTTCTAAGCTATCTGTAAGTATACGTTTCTCTGTCTTGGGCTTTTTTTCCTTGCATGTTTGGGATGATACTCCTTTCTGTCACTGAGGTACTGTAAACTTAATTAGTATGTCCCAAAATCATTGGAAAACCTGAAGGGCTGTATTTGGTCAGAGGTAAAATACCATTGTCAGACAGTAGGATTTTTCTAGTAGGAATACCCCACTGCTCACATATAATTGAAACCAGGCTTTTCCAGAGCATTTCACTTGCACAGGCATCTGCCAGTGCTGGAGAGCTGTGAGTACAGACACACCCTGTAATTGCATAAATCAAAATGATTGAGACAAAATCTATTAAAATTATATTTTGGAAGATGGGATTGTTGTTAGTGTTTCGAGGTTTGGTAGTGTTTTCTAACTTTTAGTAAACAGCAAAGCTGCCATTCATTGCTCTGAGAAGTCTGTGTGCATGTCTCTGAGAGGGGATGAGCCTGGCCAGTTTTGGGGATGAGGTTTGGGTCTCTTTATTGCTGCTGGACATAGGCACTCGCTCTAAGACAAGCACCAGTGCCATGTGCTGTGCACCAAAGCCAACTGGGCAGAAGGGCAGTGCAAATCAGATAAAGCCAGTTCTTGAACAGATTGAACTCTATGCTTTTCTAAATCAGAACATAAATGTCAAATTCCTTATAAATACCAGGCAGTGCATAGCTGCACTGGGCTGGCATAGCTGCTCTGGTCTTATGGGTGGGAGAGCAGGGTTGAGCTGTTCCCCCATGAACCAGAAATATGGTGGTTGTGCTTCTCAAAAGCAATTATCTGCATTTCCCCCCAGCCTGAAGCAATGGGTCACCCCTTTCTTAGCGTGGTGAAGAATGTGTCTAGTCAGTGCTGGGGGAAATTCTGGAACAGTCCAGGAGTGCCAAGCATGCAGACACAATACCGTCATTGGCAAATCAGCATGAATAGCTTTGGACTGCTGTGATGTGGGCTGCAAATTGCAAGGCTGCCTCCTTACACAGACCACAGATCCATCACTTGGAAATGTCAGGCCTTTGTCACCCAAAATAGGCTTTTGTCTTCTTCTCCCATGTGTGATACATGGAATTTTTTCTCATTTTGCTTTGTGTCGCACAGTGTAATTGGAAAAGTGTCTGCTCAGTTCACACTCAGAAGCTGAGCTAGGAGGAAGGGCTCCTTCCTAGTTGCTCGTTGACCAAAGACACACAGGCACAGTTGAGCTGTGACCATGGCAGGAAACCGAGAGGCAGCTCTTGGGACTCCTCATAGAGTATTGTGATGGTCGCCCCACAATGCTGTGTATGTAGGGTCTAGGAAAGCCTCAAACCTTAATTTCCCTTTTTAATGGCTTGAGTTGTGGTCGTGACTGTCAGAATTGCATTTTCAATGCCTGGACTGTGAAAGCAGGCTCTCTCCCTCCAGTTTACCTGCACGAATCAGGCATGTATGATCTTCTGTGAAAACACAGTCTGTGCTGTTAGCAAGAGGGAGCTCTGATTCCCCTCAAGATTCTCAGCTACGGTGATTTTCTGTGTCCTGGTTGAATGAGGTATGGCCTATGTGTGAGTTCACATCTCAGAAAGGAAAGAAAAATGCTCCACTCTATTTTTACACACACTTGTACCACCAGTTATAGCACCTACCCAAGTGTAGTACATCCTTAAGTCTCATCTGGTTTTGAGGTTGAGGACTGTGCTGTGCAAGGTGCAGTGGGAGGAGACTCAGGGTGTTTCCTGTAGCATTTTTGTCCAGATAAGGATTGTGCTTTGCAGATACAGTCTCCACTTGTGGAGTAACCTCCATTTCCTGTGCTCTGTTTCCTGTTGTGGAACAGTTTTGGAGTATGCGAACTGGATTGAAAGATGAAACTAAGTCATGTTTATGATAACCAGAAGAGATAGTCCAGAGTGAAACCTGTCCTGTAACTTCATTCCTTAATGTGGATTCATCTGCAGTCTCAGTAATTACAGTTCATGAGTTTGGATCTTCATATCTGTGAAAGGCATCAGCCCATCTGCAGTCTTGGAGACATCAGGGTGGTGTTAAAGTCATCGGCCCATGTGCTGTGTGGGAACTTGAGAGAGACATGTTGTCTGAGGACCTTTCACAAGTGTGGTGGAAGATTGATAGGGTTGAAATATTGGGGGTTATCACATAGCTCCTGAGCTTGGCCCCAGCAGAGTGGAACATATTTTTAATGTGGTCACTGATGTTGTTGAGTTCTGACCACCAAATGTCAGAGCGCAGTTTCGTTCTCATGCGTCTTCTGTGCTCCAGGGCAAACTGAGGCTTTCAGCCTTCTCAAAACTGAAGTTCAGTATTTGTGCTTTTTCTTGTAACTACACCTAAACTTGCAGGAGACAGTACTCTTGTGCTCTTTCAGTGTATTTATTGCTAACAAATATCACAGAGGAAGCACAGGATACTGAAAATTATGTTGCCTGCAAAGTATGTGAAGAGCACACTTCCATTTGTAATTTTAACCTCTAAATATGCTTTTTTTTCCTTTTAGAGTTGGAATCTTTGCTGTATAATTTAATTTCAGGAAAGAAAGGGTGGGTTGACGGTTTAGTTTTTTGGTTTTGTTCTTATGTCACCATTCTGCTCTTCCTGGGTTTGCTTCCTGTGCACAAGGTGAGTCTGTGGAAGGAGGCATACAAACACGGCTGCCTCCACCTTCCACTTTTTTGGGGTTTTTTTAAGGTATGAACATACATACTTCTTCCTCCTTTACCAGGAGGCCAGGCATGAGCACTGTCTAACTCTCTGAGTGAGTGGCAGAGGCTGTGTCACTATTAATGACAGGCAATCCAGCACTGAAGAGCACACAAGAGCAGCTTTTCCTGAACAAGTTTGCAGTGCTCTTCTTGAGCTGTCATGCAAGTGCCTGTTTCATATGCCAGCATCCCTTTCCAGTAATTTAAGGAGCTCTTGTTTCCAGGATGAGACCTGTGAAGGGAAGAGTGTATCTTTGGAAATGTATTAAATGAAAAATAAATATCCAGCATAACTTTAGTGGAAGAAAAGAGGATATTTCCCCCCACTCCCACCCCATTAATATACGTTGTCATTGATTGTCTGTGTCATGTGTAAAGCTTGAAAAGTCTGCTAAGAGTCTCTTTAGTGTGATCAGAGTTGAATCTGACCAAGTTAATCATATCCCATACTATTTTCTTATGCATTCTAACACAGTGTCAGAGGGTATGCCAGTGAAATTAGGCCTTCATTTTCTGAGACATATATAAACCCAGGGTTATACCCTTAAGAATTCACTTTTTGGGGCCCAGTCCTGATATTTCCCCCCTGCCACAACACTGGGCCATCACCAGTGCCTTTGCAAAGCTCTGTGTAATTCAGCTGTAGGGTTGGAAAGTCTGCTCCCATGTATTGATCTGTAGGAGAGGGTCACAATGTTCTAAGGTGTGAGCAAAATTCCCCTACCAGCCCAAAAGAGAAAATTGTAACTGGAGTGATAGACTTCTGTTTAGGGGAAAGAGGACCAGCAGCAGCTGTGCAATTCCTGCTTCGCTGTTAACACTAATGCCTTAGCGTTTATGTCATGTTTTCTGCTTGGTCTTGGACAGGGAACTGTTTGTCATGTGAACCATTTGCTTATACCTTTCTACTGCCAGGAAGTTTTAAATACCTGAAAATGTCAGTGTTTGAGTTGGCTCTGAACAACACTCCTAAGACCTTTAATGAACTCTGAAGGAGGGCGAGAGCTCAGTGGCTCATCATTCCATCCCTGGGTTCTCCTTTGCAGGGACATCCTCTGCAGGTGCTTCTCTTCATCCTCTCTTAGGCTGTTGCCCTTTCTGGTTACACAGAAACTGCACAGTTCAGACCCCCAAGACTTGGGGAAGGATGTTAGTACCCTGTATTTCACAGGACCTGTGGGATAAGGTTCTTTTTGTGGCAGTGAGTTGTATAGGTGTTTGTGGAACAGCTCCAGCTGACCTAAATTCCAAAATCATATTTTTTGTGCTCCAGCTCTCTACTGATAAAGTCCTTATTGGTGTAAAATGTCATATGGACCAGAGGCAGCTCACAGCTGTCATCTGAAAAGGTTATGTTTTACCAGCGGCTTGAGTTTCTTTGTTTTCATAATGTTGAGTGAACCTGTCTTAAATTTCACTGGGACAACTGGGAACACTGACTGATAACCTCAGAGCATCCTGTAGCTGAATCTACATGAGAAGATTTGCAATGAATGAAGTAACAAGACTTGTCACTGAACTCCTGAGGGTAACGACGGAGCTCCTCTTCAGCACTCTGTTTTATGCAAACAATACTGCAAGTAATAGGATGCTTTTAGAAAACACTCTGATCCCTTTTTTCTTTAATATGCTCTTCTTTTTTTTTCTTTTAAATAGTTTTACTTTTTTTTAATGTTGGCAGTTAGCAACTAGAAAGTTGTTCCTGCTGGGCTGTAACAGGCTGGTGTAGTCTAAGTTGTTGCTTGTTGACTTATCCTTGCACAACTCTCAGGAAAATGTACTGCAGGCTTTGCTCCATCTGGCTAAATGCCCCATGCTCTGTGAGGCACAAATTGAATTAAGAAACAAAGCTGCTTTCTACAGTCTGGCTGTTGCTTCTCAGTCACACACTGTTAGAAACCATTTTAAACATGGATCCCAAAGCTGTTGGCAGCAGGATTCTTGGAGATCTTGGCTTACTCTTGAGGATTAAAATGTAGAAGTGTAGAAAAGCAGTCTGAATTTTGCCAGGATATCAACCCAACAAAGCTCCTGGGTAGGTGTGGGATGGGGCTCCTTTAGCTTTGTGAATTCACCCTCCTTTGCTCTGTATCCTGGACTCTACTTTTTCTCAATCTGCATTGTAATCTGAGCTCTTGTGTTATGTGTTTGCATTTCTGTTTTCTCTGGACCCCTCCACACAGTCTCCAACGTGTTAATTACTGTGTAACAAAGTCTTCTCTCTTGTGGTTTTGATAGCACCAGGTTTTAAGCCCCCTCAGGGCAATATGAGTGGTGCTGAGCAGAGAGATCACAATGCAACCCTAACCTGGTGTCAGGACTCCCATCCGGGCACTGGCAGTAAAGACAGCCTCTCCTAAGCTATGGGGATGGAAAAGTTGAGGAACAAAGTGCTATTTTAGCAGATGCATAGGTTTACACAAAATAAAGTGAAGCTATCACCCCTTTCTCTGGTCACATTGGTGCCTTGAGGTCAATACTGAGTCTGGACACTACCCCTAGGAGCCTGGTTCGTGTCTCAGCTGACCCAATCTGCTTCTCAGGGCAGAAATTAATCTGTAGCAGTGGTAGGGTTTGTTAATGGTTTATACACCTGCCAAGGTGTATACTGGTATGGCAATGGCAAAAGGTCCCACATAAAGATAGACCATAAAAATTGAATTCCTTCTCTCCTGAGGTCACAAAATATGAAGATGTCTACCATGGAGCTCTGAGGGAAATGACTAATGGGGACCTTGGAAATCTGAAAGCTGCACCACTGAGCCTGTCAGGTGTGCAAGCTGAAAGGTCTGATATCCCTACAATTGCAAGTTAGTAGGGAGTGTGAGATACCATGGCTGTTTTAGCCTCTCCTCTGTCATCTCCCCTCTCCTTTTCAGCTCAGTCCAATCTCAAGATGGATCCAAAATACAGATACAAGCTGGCAAATTCCTGAGCAGTGTTCTTCCCAGTACCCTTCTGTCACATCTGCACCAGTTCTTTTAAATGAGATGTTCTTTGAGGAACAGAAATATTTAAATGCATTTAGTAGTGACTTAGTTTCTTTATTTCTTTCCCTCCTCGGTTCTCAGAAATAGGCAATGAGTGGTTGGATCATGGGGTTGCTATGGTGAGTTTTAAGATGCACCTTTGATCATAGTTGATAAGTGCCAGCCAGCATATTAATTCCAAGCAGTCCATATGCTTCCAGACCAAACTACCTCTGTCATTCTACTCTTGATTTTGTTGAACTCTTAGCCTGCTAGTTCACACACTACTGTGTCTTACTGTGCTGCTCCAAGCAATCAAATCAGTTTTGATATTTCCTTTTCTAATGGGAGCAGCAGTTGGGTCACCGTATCTTCCTCAGAGCTGGCTTTGGCAGCTCTCAAAGATTAGGGGCAAACAGTACACTAGATGAGAGGAGAAAGACTGTGTGGAGAAACACAGGGTACCACAAATGTAGATTTAGTGACTTAAGTTGCTTACACCTTCATCACTTACTTTTTCAGTCTTCCCAGTGCATCGTTCACCCCTGCTGAAGTGCACATGTTTACAGAAGTGGTTTCCCTGAAATCAGGGGCCCTGTTCTGTGAACAAGTGTTAGCTGATGTGAGTAAATTACATAGGCCCTGGCATTTGTGTTGATCTGTTCTGTAGTGGTGGGGAGGGGTTGTGCCGCTCAGTATTGACTCCTCTAGCCAATTCAGCAGCAGAATTAATTGGAAGGAAGAATCCTGTTTGATTTTCCTTTAGCAGCAGCTGCAAGAAAAGGCCCTGGTGATTGACGTTGCAGTGCATGCAGATTAGTGTCACACTGTGGTGTAGTCTTGATGTTGCAGAGTAAGGAGGGAAAGGAAGGTTTTGGAAGTGTGATAGGAGGAGTGAAAAAGTGTTGCTCATTAGACTGTGCAAAAATGAGTGTTTGCACCCTGAGACCAAAGTGGGACTTGCTTTTTCTATGGTAACTCCTCAGCAGAAATGAAGTAGCAGGAAAGTGAGATCACCTGACTTTGCCTTTTCGTGGGTAAGCATCTTAGTAATGGAGTAATTTTAGTTTGTTACTATATCGGTGTTGTCATTAAGAACATGGAAAGGACCCTTTCTGTTCATGGACATCAGCTACCTTAGCAAAACCCACTGGTAACAATCCTGATATCAGGTAATCTGCTGTAGATTTAGCTGTTTAACGTGAACTTCTGGATATGTGAAATGAGATGCTGAAATTCCTCCCCTGAAAATCAGTAGCAGAACTCCTACTACAGACAAAGGAGACAGGGTCAGATGATTTTGCCCCAGCAAGCACTTTTAAGTCTACAAAATGATTCAGCTAGAAATATGTCTGGAGTGGCAGCTCATCCCATCTGCCTTGTTTATGTTGGCCAAAGAGGAGTCCATAGCTCCAAAGCCTTAATAAACTACTTGGGTCTTTTCACTCAATTGACAGCAAAAGTCCTGCCGAAGTTGGAGGTGGGGTGGGGCTGGACTTGAGCGTAATCTGTTTCAGGCAAATATCTGGAAATTAATAATGCACTTTATAACTTGTCTGTGTTGGAGATAATGCAGGATTCATGCATAAATGTGGGAGCAAGTGCTGTAATTCAGACACACTGTCAAAAATCAGCATTTTCCATGTTACTGTTTGGGAGAAGTCTGGCCTGCTGATCTAGCAGCAAGGTTGGCTGGGTGGTGATTTTTCTGGCCTTCAACTTCCCTTGTTCTACAATGGTTAAATGCCTCCTACCTATGAAAATATTTTGCTGTCCTGTGTGGTTTTATACAAATGTGACTGAAAAGCCAAGTGACAGGGAATGTGGTGCTCAGTTATTGTCTGTGATTTATGCTCTGGATTATCTGGCAAGGCAGCCTACGTACCCGAGAGAACAGTCTCAGTATCTGTGTGAGCAGAGATCAGATAGCAGTCTGCCATGCCTTGCTGGGCTGGAGGGCTTAATCAGCTATTAGAAGATGATATTAGGAAATATAATTTGCAAAGTGACTGCTCGGAGAGTTTCAAGTCTTTTGTCAGTTCTAATAGAATATTCAAGAGGAAGTTTGCAATTTCAGTCCAATTCTTTTGGGTTTATTTTTCATTTTCGTGTGCTTGTTTTTCTACCAAGCAATTGCCTGCTGCAACTATTTGCTAGGACTTGCTTATCTAGGCTTCTTGTTATTATCCTGGTTGAAAATTCTTTACTTGTATAGTAATACCTAGAGCTGATCTAGGATCAAAGTTCCATTGTCATAGATATTACACAGACCTAGTTTATTAAAGATGAGTGTTCGCTGTCTTAGGAATGTATGGGCTTACCTTATGATAGCAAGAAGGGACAGAACAAGGTAACAGGAAAGCAGTCACATGCAATATAGTTGGCAGTGATCACACCACCTGTCTTGTTTTGAAATGGCAAAGATTTGTGCCTGCAAAAAAATAAATTGTAATGGCTAGAAAATGTTGTTTTCCCTAGTAAAACAGCAATTATCAAAGTGTTTTCATTTGTGTTGCTTCTGCAAAATATTTGCAGTGCTTTTGCAGAACAGAAAGTTTTTTGCTAGTATTTGCAGGACTACAGCCAACTTCACCAATCAGTGGGCACAAGAGGTTTCTTTAAACAGAAATTAGGAAATCCCAGGTAAGAAGTTTACATGACAAACTTTAGTCAAATGTGTTGAAGAATGGCTAAGGGAACAGGGGCACAGCTCCCAGAGAGCACTGTGCGAGCAAGAGTTTAGCAAAGGTCTGTGGGAGCTTTGAACATATAACTAAGAAGTAGGCCTCAGGAATTTAGCTTCTCAGCATTAGAATTTATTCTCTCAGCATAATCTTGCAGCCAAAGGACAAGCTATCCGGGAAAACTCAGCAATGTTGCAAGCCCAAGGATGAACTATCCGGGAAAACAAAGAAGGATTCTCCAGAGAATAAAGGAGACTTCTTCACAGCTGCATCCCAAGCAGAAAAAGTATATAAATGTAACTTTTAGAGCTTAGGTAATGCTGTTAGGTAATGCTAAGTAATGAATAGGCACATTTATGGTGTACTGTGTAAGAGAAGAACTGAGCTAACAATAGAGTTGGAGCTTGCTTTATCACTCACACTGAGTCGGCTGCTTACTTCCCCGTGCGGAATTTCCCGGCACAAATGTATACTCCTTTGAATTAAATCCTGGCCTGAGCCTCTTGGAAGTCCTTGCCTTGGTCTAGATCCTGCAAGCTTTCATATCTTAGAGTCATAGAGTCCTAGAATGTTAAGGGGTTCCCAACCCCTCAGACATGGGCAGGGACACCTCCCACTAGACCAAGTTGCTCAAGGCTTTATCCAACCTGGCTTTGAACACTGCCAGGGTTGGAGCATCCACTACCTCCCTGGGCAACCTGTGCCTATGTCTCACCACCCTCACAGGAAAAAGCTTTTTCCTAATATCTAGCCTAAACTTGCCCTCTTTCAGTTTGTACCCATTACTCCTTGTCCTATCATTGCAGTTCCTAACAAAGAGTCTCTCTCCAGCTCCTGTGTAGCCCCTTCAGATAATGAAAGGATGCTGTGAGGTCTCCATGCAACCTTCTCTTCTCCAAGCTGAACAGCCTCAACTTCCTAGCCTGTATTTGTAGGGAAGGTGCCACAAAGTTTATGAGGTCTGGAGCCTTCTCTGGACTTGCTCCAACAGTTCTGTGTCCTTCTTACATTGGGGGGACCAGAACTGTATGCAATACTCCAGGTGGATCTCACAAGACCAGAGGGAAATAATCACCTCCCTTGCCCTGCTGCCCACACTCCTTTAGACGCAGCCCAGGATTCAGTTGGCTCTCTGGGCTATCTTCTGACCATTTCTGCAAAACAGTTGGCACAGCTCATGTTATTCCTCCTTAGCCTAAGTCTGCTGCAATTGTGTTACAAGAGGCAGCATCACCAACCTTAAAGGGATATATTTTAATTTTTTTTTTTAAATCAGAGTGTATATGCTGAACTGTATGGAAGCATTATCTGGGCTGGGAACTGGCTGGTCAATGTGCAGCTCTAACAAGAAGGACTGTAGAGTTACTGCAGACAAAATGTTAAAGGTGGGCTGACAAGGCAAACTACATGCTGGCCTGCACTATGAGGAGCATTGCCAGCAGATTGAAGGAGATTGACATTTTCTTCTACCCTTTAGTGTCCTCTCAGTTCAGGGGCATTGTGGAGAAGCTGAGGGGACCCAAACCTGCTGACCACATTCAATGTGTGAGAAAAGTAAGTTTGAGCCATATTCAGAGTACTGCAAAGGGAAAGCTGAATGTGTCCCAGCATGCACAAAGTATGGGAATTTCCCCTCCTGTGGGAATGGAGAGTTTAAATGTTACCTTCCTCATCTTAAATGTCTTCTCAGCAATCCTGCCTGTACCAGTGGGATTTGTCCACCCAAGTCTGGTGGTGTCCTTGGTAAAATGTCAGGTTTTGTATAATTGGCCTCAACTGGAGAGTGCCTAAAGCTTGCAAGATCAGGTTTGTTTTGTTTGTTGTCTTGTTTTGGGATTTATTTTTTTTCTTCTTTTTGGAACAACAGTGTATTTCTCCTGCCAGCAAAGACATCTCTTCCACCTTGGAACTGTACAGCTTGCACTTCTGTTTTTCTGATGGCTCCCACACTTGGCTTTCTGTTGTTACTGCTGCTGGTGAGCTTAATTTCAGAGATATGCCAGGCTTATCATGCAGATCCAAATTTAGGTCTCTCTGCCTTTAAACAGAAGGACTACAGAAGGCATTTTGTAGTGTGGCTGTTCAGAATAGCTAATAACAGAGGCTTACTGGCTGCGCATGAGACTGCACAGCATCCCTGGACCCAGCTGTGATGGGCACTTGACTTTTCTTCTTTTATGCCTTCACTGCTTGCCATGGTGATGGCGCAAGGTGACAGCAGTCCTAGGGAGAAGGTGGGAGCAGAAGCCTCTAGCCAGACTTGATGTGGGACTAGACTTAATTTTACTTTTCAAGACTCTGCATCACCTCATCCCACCCAGGCCTGTTTCCTTGCTTAATTTGCTAGTCTCCTGATCCATCTCTTCTCTTCTTCATATTTCTAGAGAAATACTGATGCTGCCTGACAGGGAAAGATATCTCCTGAGCAGAAGATGGCATAGAAGGGCAGAAAAGAGATAATTTCGCTAATGCAGACTGGATTAGTGTATACCTTTGTAAGGACTGTAGCCAGGAGAGCTGTATTAGGTAGCTCTTAGGCTGCTTTGAACTGCAGAATTGACTGGAGCTAGGAGCTGGGACATTTTAAGAATTGGAGAGCTGTTTCTGGTTTGTTTGGATAGGAAGGGGCTGAAAATGAACAGGCTGGTGAGAAATGATGTGGCATATAACTAATTGAAAGACACATGTTGTCTTCTATTTTCGTTAATTGTTTTATTTTAAAATTGACTGGCAGTTAACTACGTAGCATTTGAAGTCCTTTGTGTCTTCAGGTTTAACATCCAAACTCTAAGGGAATTTACAGCTCTCTAAAGTTGGCTAGAAGCACATTTTAAAAGGTGCCTGCAAGTTTGCAGTTACTTGGCCTATGTTCTTCAGTAGTACACCAATGGTAAATGTATAACTCCAGAAATCTACTTGTAGGTGTGTCTGGTTACGGTATTTCTTTCTTCTTAGGTTTTTAAGGAGCTAATATTTGAGTAAGCAAAATCTGATCAAAGGTACTGTGTTATCATCCGTTGCTGTATTTAATACTCAAGCCTCCTTCACTTTTTCATTTACAGGCTTTGAGCCTGACAACCTGCTGCATTACACAAGGGCTGTGCCGGGTGAGTAGTGCTCTGTGCCACAGCTGCCAACTGCAGGCTGCACCCACCTTCTCCTCCTTCCCAAATAGTCCTCTGGCTGTGGAAATGTCTACATTTGAGCCTGGTCCAGGTCTTGTGATCATATTTTATGTTGCTGCTTGAAAAGTTTAGCCAAAAGATAATGAAATAAGCTTTGAATCTTGCCTCACATGCTGTGGATCTGTGGGAGGAAGATGGTAGTAGCTACTTGAATAATTTCCAAAGTTGCCTGTAAGTCTTGGGTGGAATTAATCTGCTATAAAATGAGCTGCTGCCATGGGAGCGTTAGTAATGATTTCAGGGTGCTGAAGAATTTTTAGTCAGGTTTGGGGAGAATAGCCACCCAAATCATTAACTCTTGTGTCTTTTGTTTCTTGTTTTTGTGTTATGTTGTTCCTGCTTGTGGCCTTAACATCAGTGAGTGGGACATGGGAAGGCGCTAAAGTTGCTTTTAGGACTCTGAGGCATTTCAGTGCAGTGATAAATGACAGAAATGACTCCTGAGCTGCCCTTCATGAAGAATCTAACCCTTCTGTTTGGCTCTGTGCTTCATCTTCCTGTGCTGAAATGATTGCTGTTGAGGATACAGCTGTGAAAAGGAGCTGTGAGTGTGTCTGGTTTGTCTTTATCAGCACCTGCTGTGCTCGAGGTGGGATTTGGAGTAGGTCAGGGAAAGGAACAGAGGAGCAGAGCCCTTCCCCAAAACTCAGGCTCTTTAGTGAGGTGTGAAGGGTACAGGGCTATTTCTGGTCTCCAATTACCTCTCAAGGGTAGCTCTTTGCAGAGGTACCTGGCGTAAGATTGCAAAAATCTGGACCAAAGTGTGTCATGTTTATGCCATTAGCTCCATCCCCAGCCCAATTCAGCAGCAACCTGAGAACCATCTTTTTTCTATTTTAGGGTCAAATATCTACTTGACTGGCATTTCTATCCTTGGTTCGTTAAAATTAGAACTATTCTGTAGGACCTCAGCTATTCATTAACCAACAAACCAGTGCTGATTTTAATTTCTGTGGCTGGAATTTAATTTTGCACAAGCCCTGGTGCACAGGAAGCTTATAGACACTTCTGTGATTGCCTTTCAGCAGGCTCACTGGTACTTCTGCCATGATACTGTTATTACTAGCAGGGACATACTAATGCCTTCCTGCTTAAACCTGTCTAGGAATCTATTAATGGGGTGGCCTATTTCCAAATTGCAAAGAGGAGCAAAAGCTCATCAGGCAGTGTAAATGGTAATAATTTCAGCAAATGCTTTTTGTGTGAGGAGATTGATGTTTTAAGTGTCTCAGCAAATTGGTAATAATGATCAGCAATTCTCTACCATTCTTCACAAAGGAACAGGTCTTTGAAAGAAGCAATTAAGTGCAGCCACCTTCTGGACTGAGCTAATGCAGACTTTTCCCGTTGTTCTGCAAGTTAACTATTAGACCTACAAGTCACGTTTAATGAGCTTTCTGCTTCCAGACCAGCAAGGAGCCCGTAATGAAGCTGGGGAAATGTGACCAGCATTTATGGCAAGTGCCTACAGCAGCTTTTAAACGACACTGGACAAAGCCATGATTTCCTTGTAGTGGAAATGGGATAAACCGGGAGATGAGCAGTAATTTTGCAACATCTACTGGTCTGTTGTGCTGTTCGCTCATCTTAAAGGTAATGACTGGAGAATGAACATGAGCTGGTTCCCTAATGCAAAATATGGAAAGATTTCAGCTTGAATGTCTGCATACATCCTGACTCTGTGTTCATAGATGCCAGGAAGAGACCTAAATTGAAGGTAAAAATGAATGCAGAAGCTTCAGTGTAGGCATCCTTTTACTGTGCTACAGGAGACACTGTTAGCATGGTCTGTATGTTGCAGTAACCCCTGAACAACTTCACCTGCCCAGCTGCAAGACGATCAAATTTAAAGCCTTGGATTGAAACCCAGGGACACGTTTTCTGATCCCATGTTCTGTTTGACAACAAAACACAGTTTTCTGATTTAGTCTCCTCCTGAGCCTGTGTAAACTTCTCGTACTCACAGTGGCCTTTCACAGGGGGGTCCTGGTTGTGTGAAGAACAGAGATGCTGTTAGTTCACATGTAGACTCAAGGTCCTGCTCTGAAGAAGACAGCAAGCAATTGATCATTATCCACACTGATGCCAGTCATCCTTGTCCCCTAAGTCAGGTGTTTTCCAGACTCATGAGTCCCAGACAATTCAGTCATTTCTTATACTGACTTTTAATCATTCTTGCTGTCTTTCCATGAGCATATTCCAACTATAATTTATCCTGTCTGAGATGAGAGGATCAGAGCTTCAAGTAGTATTCAATGTGTGAATTAGCTGTGGATTTATGTCATCTTCCTTACTCCAGTGTGAGCTCCTAATGAACTTCACTGATGACCTTTCACTGGATGCTTACTCCTATCCTGTGTTTCCTAACTTCTCCTAATTTTAAACAATTCTTTTTGTATTTAAGAACTTCCCTCCTTATCCTGCAACTTTTAGCTTTCAAGAGCTTTAGATTAAGATCTTTATCAGAGATCTTCTTGAAATCCAGGTTACATGAGATAAATCATTTTTATCCATGTGGCTGCTGCAGTTTTGTGGGAGCTCCAAGAGGCTGGAAAGGCAGAGACCCCCATTACAGCAGCTGTGTTGACTCTGCAAGGAGCTTGTATTTATGTGGGTACCTGTTGTCCTTTCTTAAAGGCTTCACAAAGTTGCCAGATAGAAACATAAGTCATATAGGGCTGTAGTTACCTAGATCCTCCCAAAATATTTTCTAAAGACTGCATGTTTTTCATTTCTCAGTAATCCAGCTATGTCAGCTATGTGATCTTAAATTTTTAAGCGTACAACATCTAGTCCTGGTTGTTCATTGTTGCTTTTTCCTGTTGGTACCAGAAGTCCTCCTGTGATCACTGGAATTTCAGATAGACCCTGAAAAGTCTCCACTGTGAGAACCTCCCCAGTTCCGGTTTGTGTTTCTCTTGCAATTAGATCTAGATAGGTTTTAGTGTGTCTAGTTTTTGTTAGTTACTTGAAACAGCTCTTAGATTAATTCCTGCTATAAAGAATATCAAGAGACTAGATATGTTTCTTTCCCCTATTTGTGCATTTTATTTTAACAGCAATTATCTTTAAAAGGAGAAAAAAAACCCAGACTTGGAATGTTTTTTGTTGCTCTGGCAAGGCAAAAATATCTTCAGATATGGAAAATTACATTTCTGTCTCTTCACACAGATCAGTGGAAAGCAGTTGCTTTCCTATTGTAAATGGAAATTACACCCAGTAGTTTTCTTCTGGCAAGACGAAGAATACTTTAATACAGATATGTAGTATTTAAAATGTTCATGAAGGTCTCTTTATTGTTCTAAATCTAAGTGATCACATTTAAAGAAAAATTAAGTGCTGCTGTTTCCTCACTGAAGTCAGCTCATCTAGGTATGACTTACTTCTCTCCTGTGTTTACTCAGTTCCATCTGATAAGACCATCTATCTGTTGATTATGATGGGCTTGAATTTTGTGCCGGCAGGCTCACAGCTCACATTGGCACTGTGAGGACAGCTTATGGCTTTTCACATTGATTTCTCTGTGCCATTATAATTTATCAGCTTGTTTTCATCCCCTGGAGGTATGCAGAAATGCAAATGCTAACCTAGCCCTCTCAGTTTTTAGAAGTAGCTGAAGCCAATGAATTTTGTATGAATTAAATATCTTTTCATCTCAACTGCTTTAACATGGAGTCTTCAAAATGGTACCCAAATCAGGCAGTTAGCAGGTAGGTAAGTGACATTTCAGCACACAGGGCAATTGCTTGGCCTCTGTTCTTATTCCAAATTGCAACATTTTGGTTATGTTTTTTGCAAGCTCAAGTAAAATAATGCATACTGCATTGCCAACACTAGTGGAAAAAAATGTGCTCTAGGCTTCCTCAGTACCTCAGCTTTCCTAGGTTGTCATTTGGCTTTTGTAACAGTGTCTTCACTTCTCATGTTTTTGTTATCATGAGATCTAGAAGCGTATAATTTCTTAAATAAAAGCTGATACAATTTGTGTTCACATGTTTCACATGAGAAAATATACCAAATCCCTTTCTTTAAACTGAAAATTGAAAGGCAAGTTTTCACAGCAAAGTAAATAGTACAATAGCAGCATCTTATTATTTTATGAATGTATTTATTATTATATAACTCCAGTCTCTGAACTTTTCAATGGGAGGAAAGAAAATGAGGATTCTCAGAGCTGGGTGCCTGAGTAGAGATGTCCTTTAGACATTTGTGTAAAAGCTGTTGGCTTTCAGAGGTGAGAACTCTTGCAATTACTGTTGGAGCTGGTAAAACCTGTGGCTGCTCAGATGCTTGAAAACCAGACTGGTTTTGTTCGGGTGTGCAGATGTGGATATCTGAGCAGCACATTCTGGAATTAGGTCTGCAGTGTCATCTTTACTGCCCAGTCTGTGTTTCCACATTATATTCACTTGGTCTCACATCTACTGAAGCCACTGACAAAACTCTTATAACCTGGGGAAAGTTATAGGGAA
>NW_008677476.1:33852-64598 GCF_000695815.1 Acanthisitta chloris
CCTTTGGGTTTAAAGATCATCACGAGTAATCAGGCTAATACCAACCTTAGTGTGTTTGTTAGTTCCTAGAGTTCTTGTTATATGCTTGTGTTTCTAAAGTTTGGCAGGAGGTACTAGGAAGAAAGGCAGGTGTTCTGACTTGGCCATATAAACAGAAAGAAAATAAAAGCTAATTTGAAGTCTCAAAGTTTCCCATTCAATACAGTGTTATACCTCATAACGGAATAACTGAACATGATGGCCCCAAACTATGACTGAGACCCAGCTGAAGCCCATCTTTTCAGACTAGATGAAAATATTTGGCATTTGGGATGCTGCAGAAACCTTTATTGAAGGTAAGAAAATTTCAAGTGTGGCAGTGATGCCTAGTAATGATGATATCCCAGAACTCAGGTAACTTACAGGCCTTTACATGCCGAAGGCCATTGCTCCTGACAGTTTTACATCCTGATTCAAGCAAGCAGTCCTGCTTTGCAAACCCCTGGGGTACTGTTTAGGCTGTATAGGCTGCATTAGCATTGCTGAACTGCTGCCCTAGAAAGGTGGTGTAAATTGAGTTTATGTAATTCTAAAGCACTGCAATGAATACTTCAGAGAAGGATGCTTCTCTGTATCCTTTTATGCTACCATTTACCCATGTTTGGGGAGGTTTTTTGGTTTCTCAATGTTAGACATTCTGTCACGTTAGTCTTATGTGGTGTTAATTCTTTTAGCTTTTAATTCAGAGACATTTTTGGAGAATGTAGTCTTCTGTTAAGTGAAATAAAACTTTAATCTATCCTTAAACGTCTCTGGCAATGACATCTTTATTTTCAACTGAGGACGTTTTGTTTTTGTCTCAAGATTTATTTCCCCATTTCCCTGTCTCCTTTTCATCAGTTTTAAATGCAGAGTCATGATTGTTATTCTCAGTCCCAAGCCTTCAGTGTTCTCCCTTGGTTTCTGTTTGATTACAGCTATATCAGGAATACTGGCTCAAAATCTACCTCCAAATATGTGGCTTTCTTTCTCTGGGTGAGGTATATTCTCCTGGGAAATCCAGTGTGTAAACCGATTTCTGGCCATGAGCTGAAAAGGATTTACAGATGTGGAGTGGTCAAGGTTTTTCAAATGTCAGTCCTGATTTCAGGTTATCTTAAATCTTTGATACATCACTTAGAAGTGCTGGAGAAGATCCTGGCATGCAAAATGTGGTTGCTGAGCTCCTTGAAAATGGAATCTCATACATTCTCTCCACGTGGATGTCATCAGATACAACAGAAATGACCCATTCTTTTTTTGCTCAAACTGGGGAGTATGACTGACTTAAATACTAGGAAAGGCTGTTAGCTACATTCAGAGACATGTGAGTCTGTTTCTCTTTCAAATTTGCAGTTTATTTAAAACTAATTATTGAAAGCCCTAAGCAGTTGTTTATATCTGTAAGCTCAGGTGCCTGTGGGATCTGTTTTACCCATGTCTAAGGGAAGAGACATTGGTGTGTTGCACTGATGGATGAGCGGCAGAGTTGTTACTCATAAGCAAAGAAAAACACTGTTTATTACACATCCATCCCATCTGCTGTGAAGAGATGCCAAATAGCACCAATACTTGGGGTTTAGGTTCATATTATACTCAGCTGATGTGAGGGTGAGTTGCCCCTCCCTGGAACTCCCTTTACATCATCATTTACTCTTGTCTCTTTTTCTGAACTGGCACCCATGCATATAAAAACAGGTCCTACAAAACCCTCTGTTTGTTTTGGGGTGGTTAAACTCCCTGAGTCAGCTCACTGTGCCTCTCAAAGAGGCAAGCTCAACAGGAGCTCAGAGCTGTCTTCCTTTCCAGTGAGAAGCAAACATTACCCCTCTTGGGTCAGCTCACAGCCAAAGCTGTGCTGTTGTGTGAGGAAGCCTGCATCCCAGGCTTGGGGTGCTTTGGACAGGGGCTCAATGGGTGGCTGAAAGCTGGGGAGGGTGCACCAGAACCACTTGTACTATTTCTGCAGTCAGGTAGGCAGGAAGGAGGATTGCTGTTATGTGGCAGTTCAGACCAGGGACTGGCAGGTGTTTCTGAGCCATCATCTGTAGGAAGGAGATGATTGTTTGTTCATAAGAAAGGAATCCAGGTGAATGTATTTCCAGACTAAAGCCACTTTTCATAAGTATGCTCCTAAGTCTTGCTGTCTGAAACTTTTCACCATAGGCATTTATTTACCACCTTTCTAGATCATCCTGACTGTGTTGACATATGATATTTGGAAGCAAAAATCCACCTCAGCCTCTCTTTCATGAAAGTTCAGTAATCACTGCAAATTGTTCTGCATAGAGTTTGGATGTGCAGTTTAGATACTTCTAAAATGAGCCCTTGAAAATGCTATTAGGTGAGGATATGGGCACGGATGAACCACTTTTGACCTTTTGAACTCCCCTGGGCTGGTTAAAATACACGGTCCAGTCATCTTCCTAAGTGTTTTACTGAGCTGTGTGTTCTGGACACCGATGGATGAGCTCTGGACAATCTTGCTGCTGCAGTTGTAAAAGATGCTACTCCCTGCCCCTGTATTTTCCGGGGGGTAGTGGACCCATAATAGAAACAGGAGAAATAGACAGTAAGCTGCAGTAAAAAAATCCAGCATCTCAGCCTAAAAATACTTCTTAAGCTGCTCCAAGGAAATGTTTGCACAGTTTGTGCTTCTGTTTAAGACAGGGCACAGCTCCTGTGTTAATGTTACGTTCTCAGATATACCACTGGAAAGCTGATTGATTTTTCTTAAGTTGCCTTTTTCTGTTGTTTTAACAAGGACTGGAGAAAAGCCAAAGTGATATCTGCATGGGCTTTCCCTCCCTTGGGTTTTTGGTGGTACAGGAACCTGGAGATTTCCCTTGCAATCCACAGTACCCTTCCAGCTGATTTAAACAGGCCAAGAACTAACGGTCACGCTCTTGTCTCAGATGGGTGCTATGCTAAGATGTTGCTTCCCTTTTTCTATCATATTAGGCCTGTGGTAGCTAGTATTTTCCTTTAGGCTTCAGTTCAGGGAACTAGGGGATTGCCCAGAAATGCAACCAGTGCTGAAACGTCTTGAATATCTTGCATCTCCTATTTGAAAAACAGGAAGGAAATAAAAGAACAGAGAAATCATAATTTTAAATCTCATGGTGTGGTGTTTTTTTGGTTTAAGTTCGCCTTGTGAGTTTTATGGTTTGACTCATGAGTCTATAGTGCTATTTCTAGGCAGTTCTGTGAACATGCAGGAGTCTTTTGGTAATCACAGGGAGTCATGAGGGACAAACACAGCCTCATAATTATTCTAGTCTTTCTGTACAAGCAAAATGTCTTAGTGTCTGGAGCTGCATAGTTCTAAGCTTCTGTGATGATCTCTCTCTTGTGAGTTCTCCAGTGGGAACACAGAAAATCATGTTAGCCAACCAGCTACATATCCTGGGCAGATTCCTCTTTTCTGGTTCCATGATACTACACAACAGAATGTTGTTTCTTCTCTCATGTTGCTACCTGGTCTGCTTGCAGAAGACGGTGGCATCATGTTTCAAAAGCACTATTGACACATGTACCCTTTCTCCACAGCATGCTGCTCTCTCTTCAACATAGGAGAAACATCTCTCTAGGAAGAGCATCTACAGGAAGCAGGAGCTGTGTTTTAGCACAGAAGCTCCAAACAATTTTGGTCATCTGGAACAGGACACTTAGCTCAGTCCTGCAGGGTCTTGTTGCTTCAGAAAGCAGAGTCATGGCCAAGGATCTCAACAGAAAGCTCTCAAGCCAAGGCTTGCTGTGAAGTGTTAGGGAGTTTCCTGACACAGAGCAGCTCTCCTGCAGACTTCCCACACATCCTGTACCTCAGGTTGTGGGACTCCACTTCTTAGCTTGGTGTTGACAAACGTTCTCTCTTCTGTGGGTCTTAGCCAGACCTCTTTGAGCCAGCTCTCTTTGAAGGGGAAGTGAATAGCAACACCTGTAGTTTGCCGCTTATAATTTGCTGCTCATTGATTCTGGAGGTGGAGGATTGTTTCAGTTGTTGCAGTGTCATAAACCAGGCATCATCTTGCCTCTTAAATCAGGAACTATTGTCTCACTGCTGTCTTTTCAGGACAGTGTTGGCAGATGAGCTGGACGTTCTGTGGCCTGTGCAGACTATGACAGCAGCACAAATTATGACCTAGGGGACAGTAATTGTAACTAAATTATTCCCTTACTGCTTCTATCAGCAGCATTTTTCATGTCACAGACATGCTTTTGTCCAATGCCCATGCTATCCTTCTATTATGCTGATAATCCCCCAGTCACATCTTTTTGCATTATTTTGCTTGCTGGAAGCCCCTTTCACATGCCAGCCAAGGAGTTTCAGTCTCATAATATCTGTTTTTTAAAAAAAACCAAACAAACCCATGCAATGACCAACTTTGCATTTATAATGGATGTCTGTTTGTGAGTCCAGACACAAAATAGGTAATGACATGGCATCTTGCCAGTAAATCCCATTCCTCTGCCATGAATAATGAGATAATGTGTTTCAAATTAACTTTTTGTCTTCTGCTGGCAGATCCCAGGAGGAGAATCTCCAAATGTGCTTATAAAACACTATTAATGTAGATCGATCTCTCTTCCTCTTCACAGAGTCACCCGTGTTGAGTTGTGGGCTTAGGTTTTAGTTCTAAGTTAAATTTGGTAACCAGGAATAGGAGAGGAGAAAATTAAGAGCTAGGAGAAGATTTTTCTGACTGTGATTTAGGAAGGGGTAATGGGGCAGCTACTTCAGGCCAGATGCAACAGACTATTTTGCTTCTTAATTCTTAGTGAAATAGATGGGAAAGCCAACAAAATACAGAGCCATTCTAATGGAATCAATAGTAAAATAAGGAATGTGAGTAGCTTGTTGAATATGGTCCCTACTGTGGATTACAAGGAAAGCAGATGAGAAAGTTCTGTCAAAACATGCCCTTATTTTGTGGTAACAAAAATGAAGATGTGAAAATGAACCAAGGAAATCAGAAGCAAAAAAATAATTTCTCGTCTGAACAAAAGCAAGCAGGATAAAAAGTGTTATTTTGTTACTAGAAATCTCTATGCTAATTTCAGGCAGGGAAGAATGTTATTTGCACCAGGTAAAAACACATTTCAGATTCCAGAATACGAGTCCTTAGCATTGAAATGCTGATCCAATGCTAAGTACAGTTTTATAAATAACACATTAATAAAAAGAACAAAACCAAACCAAATATCTTTAAACCAGTCCCAGTGGCCTGCATTAGAGTAACTACAACTGGCAGCAGCAGAGATATTAAATCTTTAATCATTTTCACAAAGAGGAGGAGACCTCCAAAAATGTGCAGCTCTCTGACACTGAACCACTATTAGGAAATATAAATTTAAATTTGACTGCCAAAGCCTTTTTGTTCTTTCTAAATACTTGTAAGCGGGAGAATACTGAAAGGCTTTTTATGTAAATAGCTTGTCTCAAACTTTATGTGGATGTGATCTCAGCTGAGACAAGCATCTTCTGTGTACATTGAAATACAGTGTGAACTCTGGGAGAGAAGATGAATTTCAGCCAAAGATAAATATAAACAGTGCATTTCAAGCTTTAGCAGAAGATATTTCTGGTTGCAGCCTAATAGGCAGCTGTCTCCTGGTGGTTGCAGCATCACTTTGGCTTCTGTCAAATGGGCGAAGACAACGTGCTTGACATTTTTTTGCCAATTTTAGAGTCCTGCTACTTTGAGCATCTCTGCATTTGTTGAGCAGTGCACTCATATATTCCTGCTCCTTTTGAGGGTGCTCTTCATGCTGCAGGTGTCCTGCACTGAGCCTATCCATCAGTCTTTGCAGGATGAGCACATGAATCAGTTATATAATCAGAGGATGAGATGCTGTACAGAACTACAGATGTGGTATTGTATGAGGTTGTATTAATTGACGTGGCTGTTGCAAAAGCTTCTATTCAAATACATTTACTTTGCTCACTATTCCTGTACTTAATGGACAAAACCTGTCATAAAATAAGTGCAAGTAGTCAGCAAATCAGGTTTTTAATTGCCAGTTCCACTCATCTGGAATGTAAGCCACCTCTTGGAATGTATGTAGATATATCAGCTCTTTGAATGGCTGAATTTAGCCTAATTCCTCTGGAATGAGAAATTCAGAGGGAGACATAAGACACAGACCAAACTGCAGCTGTAAAAATTTGACATGTCTCTCTGTAAGGTGCTTAAAACCGCTCAACTGGTGTCGATGGAGGGCAGTTCTGCAGGAGCCAGGCGTTTTGAGCCACACCAAATGATATGAGCTGGAGGTCTGGCTCATTAAAGCTGATAGTCACAGGTCCTGAGGATGCATACTCATATCTGCCTTAAAAATGAACAGCTGCTGTGGGACAATATACCCTTTTGAAAATGAGTACGTGCTAATACCTATCTTCATGTCATTTTCCCTTTATGTGTGTGTATCCATATACATATGTATACATGTATTTATAGGTTTATATATGAAAAAAAGGAAGGGATGCAATATACTTCAGTTAGGATATTTTGTATTTGAATGTATTTGAAAGACTGGTTTGTTGGAAGGGGCAGGAGGAAAGGTTGGAGTTGGGAGCACTTGACTTAGAGCTAGGAGAATGTGCAGTTGCTTATTAGGTGCAAACAATTTCAGGCTAGTGAAAATTGTCAAACATAATACTTCTGAAAAGGTCACTGGATTTGGCTGTCCTCTCATGATATGCCTTGGGAATGGACTCCATGAGATTGCTGGGGTATGCTCTTACTAGTTTTAGACTTTTTTCTTGCAGAAGATGAATATATAGAGAAAAGCAATCCTAAAGTACTGCCAGTTCATTGCTCTTAGCAAGTGGAGAGTTGGTCCTGATGCAAAGCAAAAATGAAGTTGCCTTCAGTTCAGCATGAGACATGTGAAACATATTCTGCTATTCTGAGTGAATGATGCCTTTCTTTGTCACTTCATCCAAACCGAGTCAAAAAGCTACATCATCAACTGTAAAGAAAATGCTCGCAGTCACAAAGCAAGCAGGGCACCAAAAGGGGTGTATTTAATCATTTCATGCTAATGGAAGAATACATAAAGCAAGTCATCTGCTGCAGCAAGCATTTTTAAGACTTCCACAAGCCAGGGGGTTTTAGTGCTTGTGTGAGTATTGCTGCACAGTAATTGGTGTCATAACTTTTACTGGTGTCTGTCGTGCAGAGAAATTACAGCCTGTACCTGAGAGATGCAGTCAGAGCTCTTGCCACAGGGAGTTTCGTGTCATAGTCTGGGCTCAATATAACATAGGCAGCAGAAGGTTAAAAGGACAGAAAGCAGAAAATACAATCAAGAGAGGTGGGGGGTAATGGTAGGAGAGAACAATCACATCTTGCAGCCAGATACATCTGAAGAGCTGTGTCAGAGTGCTGAAGATAACTAGTTCATAAAATCAGTCACCTGGAGAGCTCCATAGCCAGAGACTGTCCTTATAATGGTGACTGGGATGGAAATGCAGAAATCCTGGACTGAAGCTCATATTTGAAGTATATTGGGAGTTTTGAACGTACTACAACTATTTTACAATACAATATGTACAACATACTGCTTCGGACTTCTGGTGTTGCAGATTTCCCTTTTGTCTTTGTCAGATCACACACTAATTTTCCCAAGTGTGTGGCAGCAAAACCACTCCTAGTCACCAAGGCAGTTGATACTGGGTTTTTGTTAGCAAACGACACTGGTTGCACTGGTCCCAGCAGAGGTTTTCTTGGTCATTTGAAACACAAAGACAATCTAATGTTTTCCACTGTTTGGTAACAACCTCCTTAGGCCTGACTCAAGGTACCAAAGGGTACCTTGAGTGGCATTGCATGTATCTTGCACAATATCTATGCAGTACCTACTTAGGAAATTAGTTTGCGTGGTCAGCCAGCATGTGTTGTGGACTGAGCTTCTAGGTTAGGTGTCACTGTGTGCTGCTGCCTTAGAAAAGCAGTTTGAAAGCCAGAGAAGTCCAAGAAAGCTTTTCTTGGCTGGTCCTCCCCAAACTGGCCATGCTGTGTGTTGGTCACAGTCCTTGGATATATCACCATTTGATTTTTATGGCAATTTCTGCTACACAGCAATCATAGCTGCTTGCAAGGGGGGAAAAACCCAACAACCACATTATGAAGTAAATTAACTTTTGCTTCAGCTGCCCTTTTCCTCTCAATGTCTTCTAGCATTGTCAAGAAATTTTGTCTGAGGCAGTACATTGGAGAGGTTTAGGCTTTTGATTTCATGTTGCCATTCTGTGTGAGCCATCGTGCATAATCCAGCAGTACCTTTTGCAGTGATTTTTCACATTGACAGCACGCAGATACTGTTTGTTTAGCTTAGTCATTCTATGGGAGGCAGGGCTGAGGGGATGTCAGCTTGTTTCTGAAATACCAGCCTCATCAGCTGAGAGCTCTCCCTTCACTGTGTGTTCAGCACTGCTGTTGCATTTGAGGAATACTTCCTAGTTTGGGACATTTTTGAATAAATACCTGCTGAAGAGCTGTTTACAAAAGATTACTACTTTGCATCATTTTTGTCTCTTTTTTGTCTCACTTATTAATTTTAAAGGCCAGCTTTCATAATCCACATGAAAGGTACAACTCATGTTTCCCTAAGTATGTTAAAATTGCAGAAAATAGCCCTGTACTTCACTGTAAGAGTTGTTTCCTGCTGGTCAGTCATGGTGTCTTCTGAACCTGGCGAAATTCCCCTCATGAAGAAGTGTTGGGTTCTGATTTTTGTTCTTAAAATAGTGTAGTGCAGAGCATGGTTTTGGTTTTGCAGCTTCCTCTCTATGTAGTTCCAAGCTGACAAGATGCTTGTTTATGAAACTGGGAGGTTGAATATCTGGCTGTTCTCAAAATGCCAGTGCTATAATTGGGAGCATATGCTAAAAGACTTGAAAAATCTAAGAAGGCCTTTTACATGATTAAGTCTATTTCCTTGCAAAGATGTGACAGATTTCAGTAAATGTTGTTCCCCAGCTTTAAAGTGACATTGCAGTGATTAGAACCAAAAGGCTTCTCTTCAAGCTTTTCACATCCTTGCTCACACAAATAATTTTGCAATTGAAGAAAACATGATAAAATAAGTGTTTGATCATTTGGGGATTTTTGAATCGACCAAATGATGCTTTTCCCATTCTTGTGTTTAGAAATTTGAGTAATACAGAAAATGCGTCTGTAAAAGTGTGTATGGCCTTCAGCAAGGAAAAAGCTCATGGAACTATCAGTAAAAAGTTGTTCTAGATGTGTGTTATTTTGAATGAGATCTACATCTCCAGTAGTTCACCTTGTTCTCAGTCTCTTCACATTGGCAGTGCTGTTGCAGATGGCTGAAGTTTGAATCTTGCAAGGTCTGAACATAAACATGCACATAGCAGAGTCATGGAATCATTTAGGTTGGAAAAGACCTTTAAAATAATCAACTCCAACCATTAACCCAGCAATGCCAAGTCCACCACTAAACCATGTCCCCAAGTGCCACATCTATGTGGCTTTTATAAATACCTTTCATGGATGGTGATTCAACCAGTTCCCTAGACAGCCTGTTCCAGGGCCTGACAGCCCTTTTGGTGAATATTTTTTTTTCTTAATGTCCAGTCTAAACCTCCCCTGGCACAGCTTGAGGCTGTTTCCTTTTGTCCTGTCACTTATTACTAGGGAGAAGAGGCCAACCCCCACCTGACTGTAACTACCTTTTAGGTAATTGTCATATTGAACCTCAGCCTATCAATCCAACCTGTCCAGATCCCTCTGCAAAGCCTTCCTACCCTCCAGTAGCTCAACACTCCCACCCAATTTAGTGTTGTCTGCAGACTGACTGAGGGTGCCCTTGGTCACCTCATCCAGATCATTGATCATTGATAAAGACACTAAAGAGGCTAGATCTAGTACTGATTCCTGGGGAACACCACTGGTGACCAGCTGCCAGCAGGATTTCACTCCATTCCCTGCCACTCTGTGGACTCATCCATCCAGCCAGATTTTTTACCCAGGTCACACAGAACAGCCCATCCAGGGGCATTTGAATGTGTGAGGGCTGAAATTAGCACAGTTGTGTTTGGAGTTCAGCATTTCCTGGAGAAACTGGCTGCTCACAGGTTGGATGGGTTGTACTCTTTGCTGGGTAAAACCACACTGGCTGATACTTTGTGTTGAGATGCGTGTGGGAAGCTTACAGTTACAGGCTCCTCTTCTGCAAATGTTTGCAAACTCAAGTGATTTCACTGGTGTGAACAGGCCTGTTGAGGTTTTTCATGTTTTTAACTTGGGGGAGTTTCAGTTTGAAAAGCAGACTGAGGGGTCTCCCTCCTTTATCTCAGACACAGTCTGAATTAGGATTCTTTTCTGTTATTTAATATTCTTGCAGAAGTGAAGTGAATAAAAGAGAACTTAATACATGCAGAGACCTGTATACATAAATAATGTGTTAGATTCAGATATAGATGCAAATGAAGCTAAGAGGAATGATCATGGAAATGAGGTTACTCATCAGTGTAAAACCAGGAATGAAGAAAATATTTGGAGATCAATCCAAGCTTAGTAAAATCCTTGCTGTGTGCCCTCTTGAAATGCTCTATCTCTGTTAGAAGTCCCCTAAGGTGCAAACTGTCATACATCATTTCATATAGGCAAGACAGATGATGTATCTCCAGATAGTGAGTTTCTGTACTGGTTGTCCCCTTGTTTGTCTCCATCTCCTTACTTGTATATTGTTATATTATGGTTAATTGCACCAACAGAGATCAAAGCTGCATTGGGAGTTTTTTTTCCAAATCAAGCTATCTGTCCCCAAAGATGTTGCTAGCTCATTTAAGGTTTTATTTGTTTCCCTTTCACTGAATGACTGCAAATTGAGAACTTCTTCCTAAGTGGTCCCTTTGAAAAATGATGATGTGATGCATGCCCCTTCCCATGCTCCAGCTGCAAAAAGCTGGATGCTTGTGGAATGACCCTCCAGGCAGTATGCCAGTGAGAGTTCATTCTATACATTGTGATGGAAAGCCCTGGGAAAATGTAATTAGGGTGGGATTTAAGGTGATGTATCACGCGTCTGTGAGACTTGAGTTTATAACTGTGGATTGGACTGTTATGCCTTCAGCTATTAATCTTAAAACCTTTATACCCGTGAAGAGATAGCACTCACGACTCAATCCTGTGGTTTTTTGCAGACAGATTACAAAACTCAAAGCAGGGGCATATGCTTTTTCACTACATTGTCCTTGAGCTGGGGGGTTCACAGGAGAGTTGGAAGGGCAGATTGTGAGTCAAGTACTAGGAACCAGCTTCTGTTCCACTGAAATTATTAGGGGCTTTGCCACTGAGCTCAGAGTGAATAGTATCAGGTCCTAGACTGAGTTCTTAGAGACCTAGTTCTGGTTACATCTTCCTCTGTATCTTACTCCATTGTCAGTTCTTGGTACATCTCCAGCCTTCAGTGTGCCAAGGCCAGACTCCCAGTTGATAGCTGGAAAGGCTTGATGTGGAAGATATGTCTCTTGTCCAACCTGTGCGTGTTTCTAAGCAATTTGTGCCTTGTTTTCGATCTGCTGTCATAGGAGATAGGTTCAGCTGCCATTGATTTTACCTTTCTTCACACGTGAAGTGGCTGCAGCAGCAGTGGTGGGATGGAAGGCTGAAAAGAAAACACACAGCTTGGCCAAATTTCTGTGTTTTCCCATAGGAGTGGTGCTAGGCTTTATTTGTAAGTTCCAGCTTACAAATGGGCACAGGGTGTATGTGTGTGTATGGGATGTCAGGGGAGGGTTTCAATACCAACTTTTTTCAAAGGGAAGGTCTCTGGCTAGCATGCAATATACGTTGTATCTCTCTTCATTCACAGAAATCACTTATTATCTCTGGTTGATATGTTGTTTACACCAGCCTTGAGACAGGTGACTGAGATGCTGAGTTTCAACACAAGTAGTTGAAATTCAGTTGAGTACAAGTCCTCTACTGGGAAGTCTTGAGTAACTTTAATTATAAGCCACTGAAGTGATGTTAATAAGTGTGTCTACCACTGCCTATGCTACTCTCATTCTCAGTGTAAATAAATTAGTCAGATCAAGCATTAGGAAAACCCATGTACTGTAAAGATGATGAATTGTCGGAAGAGGCTGCAGAGAAAAAGCTCTGCAGTTTTCCTCACTGGAAGTCATTAAGAGAATACTGGAGAAATACCTGCCAGGCATGGCCTGAATGCACCCAGTCTTGCTTTGGACAGGAGCATGGGGAAAAAATGCAATCCAGGACCGTTTGAGATCTCTTTTGGCCTGGGATGACAGGATAACACGTCATGAGTTAATAACCTTTTCACATCATTTTCTTACATGTCTCTCACTTCCACATACTGAATGTTGCCCTAAGTGGTAATTTGCTTTCTTTTGCAGCCTCTTATCAAAAAGACACCATAACTATACTTAATTGGCCCTCTGTGCAGGTGCAGTAGATTATGGACAACAATGAGTGATACTGCTTCAGAAAGCTGAACAAATGGGCTGTGCTCTTCTGAGTGTTCCTGTAGCTTTGTGGGAGTATTGGCAGCTGTTGTGGAACAGAGCAGGGATCATTCAGTTTGAAGGAAGTATTTGGGTGGAAATTGTATCAGCTGGGGTTTTGTGGCTGTGTACCTACCAAATGGGAGTCTTCTGATGCACCTGTATCTGTTTGATAATTTGTTGGTATTCGGGTTTGATTTGGATTTATTGGTGAGGCTGCACCACAAATCCTGTGTTCAGTTTTGGGCCCATCACTACAAAAAGGACACTGAAGTGCTGAAGTGTGTCCAGAGAAGGGCTATGAAGGGACTAGAAAACAAGTCTGATGAGCTGTGGCTGAGGGAGCTGAGGTAACTGAAGCTGTGTAGCCTGGACAGGGGAGACTTTATTGCTCTCTGCAGCTACCTGAAAGGAGGTTGTAGCAAGTTGAGTTTCAATTTCTTCTCCCAAGTAACAAGCAACAGGACAAGAGGAACTGGCTTTAAGTCGCGCCAGAGGGAGATTTAGATTGGATATGAGGAAACATTTCTTCAGTGCAGGGGTTATCCAGCATTGGAACAGACTGCCCAGAGAAGTGGTAGTGTCACCATACCTGGAAGCATTCAAATGTCATGTAGATGTGGTGCGGGGGGCCATCATTTAGTGGTGAGCATGGCAGTGCTGGGTTAATGGCTGGGCTCAATGATCTTAGAGGTATTTTCCAGCCTAACCAATTCTATGATTCTGGGGATAAAGGCAGTAAGCACAGCCAAATGCTGTACAGCCACAGAGAGGCTCAGTGGTAATGCTCTTGGATTGCACCTTGCATTTATGCTGCATGGCATATATCAGGAGTCTCTGTAGTGGCATTTCATAAATGTTATAGTCTTGCATGCTGCTCCAAATTCTGGTCCAGATCATGAATCACAAATCTTGAAAACCTCCAAACTTGGAATTCTCTCCTTCTCTCCAAATATTTTCATTTGCACATGAGGCTTCCACATGCAGCTGCAGCCAGACTTGGAGGGGAGAGCAATGCAGCCTTGGCCCAGGGGCATCCCTACATGGGAATTTCAGTGGTAGAAAGGTACAAGGGTGATTTGAATAACTGTTCAGGAACCAAAATTGTGTAGCCAAAAGTAGTACTCACTTCTTGAAAAAGAATGTGTGTGAGTGGAATGGAAAGGAGCTTCAGTGAGTGTTTTCACTTGCTACTTCTGGGTGTCTGAATTAAATGTCTGCCCTAAGAGCATAGGGATACTGGTGTCCTGCTGAGAGAGGCTGCTGCTTTGAGTCACTCTTGGCAGGAGCCTCTCTCCTTCCACTGAAAACAGTGAGACTAAGTTCCTCATTTAGAAGCCCTAATTGGTTACCAGAAGTTGGGCAATGCAAATATCAGCAACAAGGATCCTCCTGAAAGAGGAGAGTGTGGATAGAATACTTACCTGATGGACATACAGTTCCCTGGAGTCTTCTGTAGGTGTGGCATGATTTTTGGCAACCAGAAAGCTGCTGTAGTTACTCTGGAGTTTAATTTGCTGTTACCTAGTATCAAAATTAGTCTCCTATGTTCTAATGTGTAACTGGTTTTTTTCTCAGTCTATGTGTACTAGTACTGCTTATCTTTCAGTTCCTAGTCTGCTTCTAGCAGATGTCTGCTTAGAAGGCCTGGGTGTCATTTTTGTTGATACTGTGATCTCTCTGCAGGCTGAACAATAGTCTTTTTATTCCTTAGCTCTCCTGCTGCTGGAGCTGCATGTCAGGGATTTGCAGAGCAGAGAGCCAGAGAAAAGTGGAGCAGGATTTGGGCTGCTGCTTGTTTTCCATGAGTAGTTATGCTGTTTCTCCAGGTATAGGGTGTATCCTGAGTCTCTCTAGTCCACCTGGTAGTAGTTTCAACTCCTTTTCCGGTTTAAGGGGTTTTCTCTTTCCAGTTTGAGACCAGAAACCCAATGTGTTCATGCATTGCCCGACAGGAAGTGTGAAAGCCCCCACCCTGCATGTTTGTACAGTTAAACATGGACTAGAAAACAGAAATGCAGAAGGTGTGGAGTGTGGAGTTTTATTTTTAACTTCCAGTCCCATGTTACATCCACAATACCATCAGATCTTTATGACAAGGTGCCATAGATGTGTATGGTCTTGGATATTCAGCATCAGTGGTGAGTACACCAGCTGACCTTTCCCGAGTGTGGTTACACTTAAAAATGTTCTGGAGCAAACAAAGCTGAAGTGCTCAGAATGAAGCTGTGAGAGAAGTGGAAGTGGGACAGATTTTTTTTTCGTTGTATTAGAAAGTTGAAGTGTTTGGTTTCATTTTTTTACATCATGTAATTTCTGTAAACATCAGTACTATTGTGCTGGTAAGGAATATATTTAGGACAATATGTGCAAAAATGTTACTTTTCTGCAAAGTGATGGTGTTAAACACCTCAATGTCCTGTAAAGGCTGTTGTGGGCTTGTTCTGCTCTCAGGCCACTTTAGGGTACTATGTAGGGGAATGGGTAAGTGGCTGCTTAGGGCAGGACCCAGGCTGTTATTTGATGCCAGGACAGCAGAAGTATCAGCTCCAGGATGGGTTATTACCATGCCCAATGCCTGGCTCAGATATTTGAAACTCATTGACTTGGTATGTTCACCAGCAAACACTTAGGACAAACTGTCATGTGTTCAGTCTACTTGTGTGTGCCATTTAAATTGTAAAGCAGAGGACACAGGAGCTGTATTCTCTGCTTACCTAAAGACACTGAATCCATGCTGTATACAAGGTAGAAATCCACTTTTTGCTTTTCATTGGTGTAACAGTCTTTCTAAAAATAGGACACGCCTAATACATGAGTCAGATCCCTACATGCCGTTAGTCTCATACATGCAGTAGTAGAAGGCCACCTCGTTGTGATACCCAGGAAGTAACAGATGTTTTTATCACCTTTGCTGACTGTGAGTAGTACCTTACTCATGATAAGGTACTATTTGGATCAGTCAGGCTATTTGTGGAATACAGTATTATTCACCATGTGGGAGATTATTAGAGATTGGTCTCTATTTAAAGAAAAAATTATTTCTCTTGCACTAGAATGTTTCCAATGGGATCATCTCATTTACTCAGAGAACATTTGTAAAAATGACTCCCTGCTGAATTGAACTGTGATGGAGCAGCATCCAGGTGTGGCAGGTTAGGAACTGCTCTAACTTATGTGCATGGGCTCAGGCTCCCCTGGAAAAGAAATCTGGATGGATTTAATTGTGCACTGTTGTTACAGCTTTCACCAAAGCAGGATCTGAACCCTAATGCTTTGTGAAAATACTGGTATATTAATCCGAACGTGGTTTTCTGCTTTTGTTGAAATGCTGTACCTACCTGGCGTTTGATGAAGGATTAAATCAATGGCTCCTGCCAATCTGGCTCTCTTTGGAAGAAGCTCCATTTGTAATTACTGTTTTATTTGTTTGATGAAGCTGCCTGGGTTTGTTAGCTCCTGCAGTGTTTGACTGAGCTGAGTGGTGTGATCAAGAAAAGTTGCTGTGAAATGTTCTTGTTTTGGTAAAAGTCAGCTCAGTGCACAGAGTTGGTGAGATGCCAAGAAGAAGTGTTTTTCTGAAGCCTAAGCTCTGTTTTGTGTGAATGTCATATAAGGACTGTGAGATGAGGTGAAGGAAGAAGAGGGAAGTCCTTTTCTCATCATGGAAATCCTAGCAAAGAATTCCTTTAAGACCAAGTGCTGCTCTTCGATGCCTTGCTGTCGCTGACTCGTGACTCATGTTCGAAGAGATGCTTTTCCCACGTGAGTGAGAGGAAGGTTATTGTGCAACATAATTCCTATGAAATGAATGCAAAAATATTTCATTTATTGTCTGTGCAGCATGGCATGAAGCAGTCAGGATTTGGGGTCAAATCTCTGGTCATGCTAAGTAGCTTTCTTGGAGTGCTTCTCTGACAAGGTTCAGGACTGCATGTCCACTTGTACCTTGCCTCCTTTGTGGTGTGCATGACTGGGTCCAGCCTGGATGCAGAAGGTGTCTGTAGTTACTTCATGTCTCTGTGGTTCTTGTCCATCTAGAGAGGTCCATGAGAGGAGAATCTCCTGATTCGGTGTCCTGGAGGAACTTACCCATTGACATTAAGTTCCTAAGGATAAATTTTTGCAATCATGATTGATTTTTCTGGGTTAATTCTATTGCTTTGAAGTTACTTTTAATGCACTTTTTTCTTTGCTTGTTTGGGATTTTTTGTGGTTTTTTGTTTGGTTTGTTTTTTTGTTGAGGATGCCTTCGGAGCCTTTGTCTTCTGAAAGATAAGTAGAGGGATGGGGTCAGGAGAAGGGTAAGAGGTTGGGAATCACAGAGAGGGGATTTGAAGTTCGTGGAGGGGAGAGGGCTCTCCGGCAACAGGCTCCTTTGGATAGGTAAAGAGTGTGGGTTCCTTGTCAGCACCACACAAGCATTTTGTCAGAGGGCAGTTCCAAGCTGCATATGTGTTATTATGCAGTCTGTCTTCTGTGTCTCAGGCCTTCCTTAGGTCTTGATGTCTTTGTGGCTCTTTTTGCTCAAGGAACACATCATCAGATTCTGGTGCTATCCTTCGGACCTCAAATGTCCATACTCATCAGCGCAGTGCCCCTCCCGTGCTTCTTTTCATGCATTGCATGCATGCATGGGCCTCACATCTCAGAAGTTTCCATTTGGACCTCTTCTGTGACTTCATTCAGGCTCCATCAGCAGTTGTGCTCTCTAGCCATCCATTTTCACGACTGGGACTCATTCATTACATTTTTATTTGTTGAAGCCAGGCTTCTCTCACTGTGATCTTCTCAATTTTGACAGTGACTTCTTGTGACAGGCCATTATGTTCAACTCTTTTCTGAGTCTGCCACAGAGCCTTCTCACCTCAGCATTACCCAACAGCGCCTCCATTCCGGGAGTTGTTCTTAATGAGTTTTTTCTCTTCACTGAGTCACATTTTTTCTGTGTAACGTGTGTCTGAGTTTGTCTTAGAGCTGCCCTGCCCTGGGGTATAGAATCAGGGCCTGGTGTAATAGCAGTAACAGTCTATGGCTCATCCATCGATACAACGTTTTTGGGTGGAAGTTGTGTCAGGTGGGTTTGGCAGTAACCACTAGCTTGTTGCAGGCAGGCCATAGAGGAGCCCCTTGTATTGTGTTTTGCAAGTGTCTCAAGGAGATTTGGACTGAATCCTTGAGTCAGTTTTCCCAGAACATCCGATTCAAAGTAAAGGAGGAGTGAGAGCAACGCATGAGGAAATGTATTCCTCAACTGAATGTTCCGAGTGAGGGGTCAAATTGAGTGGATGGTGAGTGTTAGTGACTGAATGTGTCTAACCCTGTACATGTGCATTTATTCTTTTGGGTTGCCTTTGACGTAGATTTATTATATTATTTTTTTCAATTAAGAATTTGAAAAACCACCTGGGGAACTGTTTTTTTCCCCATGGCTAGGTTTTTTTTTCCTTCAGTCCTTGCTGCTCTGGGAGATGTTCATTGGCAAGGTTTGGGTGTTAGGTTAGGTTTAGTCATTAGGGTTAGGCTTAAGGCTTGGATTAGAGTTAGTCAGGGTTAGCATCAGAGTTAATGTTGGGATTGGGGTTAGGGTTCACAAATTTAATTATGTCTCTCCACACACCATAAGCTCACCTGTATTACTACATTGCTGATTACGTTGTAGGGATCTGTTTTGTTTATAAGCAAAAAATCCTGATATATAAGAGTCGAGAGGCAGTCATTGGAATTTTCCAGTGCTTTATAAGAAGGGAACTATAGCACTAAGCTTTCTCAGTCTTGAGCTTTCACTTTTGTTAAAGCTAATCTATCTACATAGATTTTTTTTTCCCCTGTGAATGTTTTTTTTAAAAATATGAATTTTCCATTCATTGTCCATTAATATAATTTGGCATAAAGATAGACTAATTGCATGGGCGGGCACAGGGATAGAGATATAAATCTTTTCCAGTGACAGTGTCTTGAAATAGCAATCAGTTAAGATATCATCACTGCAGTGTTATATTGCAGATAGATTTTGCTGCCTTTCTGTGAGGGTGAGTATTCCATACATGTAATCCATACATGTGTATATGCATACATGTGTTGGTATGTGTGTATATGTATGTATACATGTATGTATTGTGTGTTCAGTTGTGGATAGCTTGTGTTTAATTATGTTGGATCCTTCTGTCACTGAACAAATAGGGTATGGTGGATGGTACCATCTAGAGATCTAAGCAAAATGCAGTCTCTGCCTCTTTTTTTATCCAGCTTCACTCACATTGTAACACCTCTGTGCTGTCGGTGTCAGCTGTTACACACAGTGCTTAGGAGGAAGATGAAGGCCTCTGCCATGAGGAGTGTGGTGGTGTGAGCCCTACTGGTCCTGCTTTTAGACCTGGATGGGCTAGGCACAGGCAGCACTGAGAATGTGTTTCAACCACATTTGCTGGTGATTTTTGGCTTTCCCCAAGGACCAGCTTGATGCCGTGGTCCCACCAAAGCAGCAATTTTCATGCTCTTGTTCTGAGTTTGTAACGTGGATGTGGCTCTCCTAGGCCATGTTTTGCTCTCCCAGGCCCTTTTAGGATCCTTGGAAATCCTGACCTGGGGCTCACCAGCTTTGAACTCAAGGTTTGAAGCAAAATTTCAAGGGTTTAAATGTATACTTGGCTTATTTTATTTCTTGATTTATTTTCACCAGCATGTCCTCAGTTACCCACTTTCTTGCTGTCCCCACAGGGAAGCACTTTGTTTGCACTGTTTTTCTGGTTGTCAGACACTAAGCAGTAATTGCAGTCTGTGAACTCAGTCTTCTTGGAAAAGCTGTAAAATGCCAGACCAGAAGTAGCAGACATGAGGTCTTGTATTCTGCTTGTTATGGTCACCTTTTGCTCAATGCAGGGAGCAGCAGAGAAAGGGCATTTGTGTTGTCCTTTCTCTAGCACCATGTTCCAGCTATGGGATCACGACTCATGATCTCTTTTTGCATTCACTGATGTATTCACTCTGTTTAATACAAGCAAAAGTACTCCAGAAGCCAACCTGGCTTGGCTGTGTTGGTCTTGGTTCCCTGTCCCCTTGAGCTGATCTTCCCTTCTTGTCTGTGCTGCTACTGATGGGACAAGTCTGGAGCCTCAGCATCAGGGAATCTCTGAGTCACTGATGGCACAGCTGCAGAAAAGGATTTTCTTGGCAGAAGAGACTATAACAGGCGTGGTTACAGAGAAAAAAAATCCTTTGGCAACCGCGTTACATTGCCATTTTAAAAATGGCATGTCCCGTCAGAAACACTTCTTCCAAGCCCTCTTGCTTGCTTTGGATTTAGGAACATGCCCTTTGATGTGGAAAGCAGGGGTGGGGCCGGAGGTCCTTCCTTTGGGTGTCCACCCTTTCAAGGGAAAGGCTATTTTATAAATCACGGGATTCAAGCCTGACTGTCTTTATCAGAGTTAGCTGCTACATGTTGTACTCTAGTGCCTCCAGCACGTACTGCACTGTCCTGGGTGGGGTGCAGGCACTGCCTGTGCTCTGCTGTTGCAAAGTCATTCCCTCCTTGCTGTGCAGCTGCTTTGCTTAATCACAGGAGCACAGTTTAAAACCAGAAGCCAGTGCAACACATGATACCCAGCTATCTGTAGCATGAAGTGGTATGTTAGCGCTTCAAAGACAGCCTGGAGCCTCACGGTTGTCCTCTCAAACAGATTCTGCTCTCTACGAAGCATAAAACAACATCGTGTAAATAACCTCCCTTGCATCAAAGTCAGTTCACTAGCTGTGGATCTGGCTCCACATGTCTGGTGTGTTCTTCACCAGGAGAGATAATGGTATTTAAAGTGACTTTTACTGAGGTTTTTGACTTTCTCTGTTGTTTTTCACTGCATCTGGCTCTGTTACTGGCTTTCTTACCATTCTATAGCATCTTTTTCTCTTTGGGAGCTGTTGTAAAAGCAAAACATTGTAGATCTGAAAGCACTAAAGCAAAAGGGCTCATGAACAGGGAGCAGAACAGTCTGTTTCTGGCTCTGGTTGTTTACAGCTGGATTTGTAGAAACTGACACAATGATCACCTCCTATGCAGTCCCATGGTTCTGGCGTAATTTTGAGCCACGATACACAAAGTTTATCCATGTATAAGGCCATAATGAAAATGAGTGTTGGAAGAAATAAGGTGGTTTGCTTTTTATGGGTGTTCCTTCCTTCCTAGTTTAATGAAACACCTTATGTAGCACCAGACAATAAACTCATCCTTAAGTAGTTACAGTGAATGCAAATCAAGCCTAATGGGCAGTTTGATGTAAGTGCCACATACATTCAACTAGTCAGCACAGACTGCAGCCAAAAATGGCCATTGAACAAGGCAGTGGCATACTCTGAAGTACGTGGGGTTTATAGTGTAATGTAGTATCAAAGTCATGTTAGAAGGCACCAAAATTACTTCAGTCTACCAAGTTCTCTGACACAAAACCACAAGCTTTTGAACATTTGAGAGCTGGGTTTCTGAGGGTTTGGATAAATTTATCTTTTGCTAGAATTTTTAAAATCTGAGTAACTCTTACCAAGAAAAGCCTCTTTTTGTGCCACTTCCTCCTCAGTGGCCATGTTTGTTATCAGTTCTCTGTCATATGCTACTGTGAAGAAGTACTTAGGACAAAACACTTTGGCACCCAGCACTGAGTGTGAATCTGAAAATGTGTGAATCTGAAAATGGACTAGAGCTGTGGTTGCAGTTAGAAGTTTTGCAAATGAGCAATAGGATTTAGGAAAAAAAACTTCCAAAGGTGGGGAGACATGCTATTCCATGGAAACAGGCCAAGACTGCTGAGAAGACAAGTTCATGATTTAACAAACAACACTTTTTAATTCTCCCTTTTTAATTGCAGAAGTCAGTCAGAGTTCACCTTTTGCATTTTAGGCCACGAGGAAGAATAGTTTCCTCTTTGTCCCTTTTGATGGCTTTTGCTCACAGTATGTATAAAACTAAGCGGTGAATTTTTTCTTACCTGTTTTAGTAACTAAAGTTACAACAAACAATTCAGGATTACACATAATAATGATAGCTCAGTCTGGTTAGAAAGTTTACTTTGCCTGTAGCAGCCAGCACATGTTTCACCATATGGTTTTTTTCAGTCTAAACCTCCTGTTGTGCTCCGTAGCTGCTGGGAGCAGAGGAGGACACTTGAGTGGGTGAGGAGCACCCTTGTTCTGCCTTCACTCTGCTCTGAGGAGCAGTGGGCTCCAAAACAGGTCCCAGCAGCCTTTGTCCTGATTTTCAACAGACTGAGCACCCAGTTTGCCTGGTTCAGTGCCCTGTTTGCCCATGGCTTGCTGAACTCATTCAGCCATGGCGTTTTTTTCTCCAGTTTTCAACCCAGCAGCTCTTGGGACTGCCAGTCCTCCTTGTCTTCTTCCTTGTGGCAGCAGTTGGGTCATTGGCCTTTTGCCCATCTCCTTTTCCCCTGTTTGCCCCCAGCATGGGACTGATCTTTGTAGGGCAACATTGCTCTGGCAGCACAGTCCTGCTTGCTGCAAACTAGCCCTACTGCTGTAATTCCTCAAGAGTGGACCAGGTGCTATAGAGGTATCTGTGCCTATGTGAGTCCCTGCAGGGTACATTGCTGGACTCTTAGTACCTTCCAGCTTGGCTGAAGAGCTTTGCTGATAATTTCTGGACAAGAAACCACATCTTGGTTCACAGTTCTGTGGTGGGTTTTTAACTTTTCAAAGACAAACTCTCCCCTGTTTATTTTTCTCCTCTGCAGTTTGCCTTCAAGAAAAAGACCTCTCCTTGCAGCTTTTGTTTATTAAAGTGAGGAAAAAGAACAACACCCAAACCCAAAGCACTGTCATTTATTGGCAGCATGGCAGTGATTCAGGGGAGCTGGCAGCAAGTCAGTTCGACCTCATTGAGTCACTTGGGAATATCATTACAATAAGTGCATGTTCCATGCAGCAGTATTTCCTCAGTGTCCTAGCCCTGGAAAACCTCCTGTTACTGGACACTCACCAAGTTGTTAATGGAAAATTTGGAATCAGATGTGGCAAGATTTATAAACACACATTAGCTGTCTTCTTGCTTCTTCCTGAATCACAGGACCTAATCACGTATTTGGAAAAAGGTTTACATTTTCTCCTAAGCTCAAAAGCCCAGACCTACCTCTACTTTCTAGCAGGCTTATTTCTCATAGCTGTGTTCTCACAAACAGGCACAGGGAGTATAACAAAAGTCTTTCCAAGATTAGCCTGTTAGCCAGAAACATCCTGAGAAGCGTAATTTGCCTAGAGGGATGGGTGGTGAACATATTCTTGTTGCTTTTAGTTCTCCCCCCCTTGCTGCCATTTGAGGCTTCTCTATTATTTTCTAACAGCTTTTATTTTGTATGCTTTTCTGCTTGGCTGTTCTTGCACATCTCTTCGACTCCTGGGATCCTGGATTCTTTGAACTGCAAGACATACTGGCTGTAATTCACGCCATTTTTTTTCCAAAAAGAAGGTGTCTTCAAGTGTTTGTGTATAAATCTCCAAAATGGCACCTCTGTAATCTGGTCCTTTAATGCCTTACATTTTCTCATTTTCCTACCCTGTTACTACAGTATTTTACTGCTCAGGCACAGTGGAGCCCCTGTGAAGGCAGGAATATACAGCTCTGCTGAAAGCTCTGTAGCAGAATAGCATCACACATATTGATGGTGGTGGTGGCAAGGAAGTTAGTTGTGTGTTGCATAATAGCTGTCACTACTGCAAATCAGCCAAATTCTGATCAACCCGAGGGGGTTGCCTGCAGAGAAAAGCCTGCAGTCACCTTTTCAGACCTGGTTATGGGATCAATGCTGTTACTGAGTCTATTGTTCCTCAGGAATGAAAGTTCTGTGCTTTAGACAGGTTGCTTTCTTTGCATGAGCTGAGTTGCTAACAGCAGCAGCATTGCTGGGAAAAAGCAGCATCTCATCAAAGTTGTACCTTGCATAAAGCAGCAAGTGTATCTCAGTGTTGTCAGTAACCCCCTTCCTATGGCCCTCTTAGTTTGCAGACAGAAAAGAGTGATTTAGGCAAAAGATGCTCTTTAGCATGTAGGACTTCTCTGTACTCAGCACTGGTGAGGTCAGACCTGAGTGCTGTGTTCAGTTTTGGGCCCCTCACTTTAAAAAGGACATTGAGGAGCTGGAGTGAGTCCAGCCAAGGGCAGCAAGGTCAGAAAAGGCCTAGAACATGTCATATGAGGAAGGGCTGAGGCAGTTGGGATTTTTTAGCCTTGAGAAGTGGCTTATGGCTCTCTGCAGCTACCTGAAAGGAGATTGTAGAGAGGTGTGGGATGGTCTCTCCTGCCATAGCTGCAGGGAGCAGACTAGAGGGAATGGTTTTGAGATGAGACAGGGGAGAGTTAGATTAGATGTTAGGGAAAATTTTTTCCCTGTTAGAGTGGTCAGGCAGTGGAATAGAGAATTGCCCAGGGAGATGATGGAGTCACCATCCCTGGAAGTGTTTAAGAGGCATCTGGATCTGATGCTGGTAGATGTGGTTTGGGGTTTAGGTATTCCAGCAGAGTGACAGGTTAATGGTTGGACTCAGTGATCTTAGATGTCTCCTCCAACCTTGATGATTCTATGATTATATGACTGTGGGGATAATAAAGGAGGATTGGTATCTCCAGCCTGCTCCCTCTGACCCAGTGCTTCCTGCAGAGCAAAGCAGTGAGGGTTTCAGCACAGGAGTGCAGACCCTTCACATAGGAGCTCACTCTCCCAGCTGGGGCTCAGAGTAGCCAGGAGTGCCTTGCCATGGCCAACCACATCTGCACACTGATTTCCTTGTCACCAGTGTAAAGCAGGAGTGACTTTAGTGAAGCCACAGAACAGGCTATTACCACACGCAGCCGATAGAAATGGGATTGAGAGAATTGGGATAGAGTCTGCTTCTGTGAAATGCTGTTAGTGCTGAAGGTGTTGCAGAACTTTATTTGGTTTCCATGGCCTCTGCTTTACATCTCTGGTTGTCTTGAAATATCTACATGTCAAATAAAAACTGCAGCAGTCACTTCAAATATAGTAGAGGCTTGAGATGAGTGTATGGAATTAGAGAAGTGGCAGGAGATTGGTTTGGCTGCTGTATTGGTAAAGACATTGACACAACCTATAGAATTGGTTTAACCATAGGAATAAAGCATGTCTTCTCTGTAAAATGGAAAGGTTAGTCTCTACAGCCTTTCTTTTTTTTTGGTATGACATGATAGAGAGCTGATTAAGACTTGACTGTGTTCACAGAGCATCTTGAAAACATGAATTAATTCTGTTTGTTTAAACAATAGGTTTCATTTACAAACAGCATGAGAAGCTGTGTCATGAAGGATATTGTAGGACTGTTTTAGAACACTCTTACAGCAGTTTAGAATGAAAAGGGTTTTTTTTAATCAAAATTCTGGATGTTAAAATGGCTTAATCTGCTGCTTATTAGAAATGAAGGGTTTGCCTGTGTCATTCTAAAATGTGCAGTTGTGGGAATGAGCAGTTAATGGGAATTCTGGAAGCAGTGAGAAAGCATGGCCAGGCATACATCAGAAAGCAGTTCTTTCTCCATCTCATCCTTATCTTGCTTAATGGAAAAGCAGCACTGTGCAGCTTGGCATGTTTCTTTTGTGTCTGTAGTTGTGCATTTGCACTCTGCAACCACAAAAAAATGCATACCTCAAATCTCTTTCATCTTGATAATATTTCAAGAGGATTCCAAATCTAAAATGAGAAAGAAAAATAAGTTGTTTCTGGTTTGTTTGTTTGCTTAGGCTTGGTTTAGTTTTTTTAAAGCTAGAAATACAATGTGGAGACTACAATCAGAGAAAGGCCTGGCAGGTTTGGCTGTGCTAAGACATCCTTGCCAGAGCCACTGGGAGAAGACCTCAAGGCATCTCCACACTGAGAAGTTCCTGGGGCTGGAGGGCTGAGCAGGGATGCAGGGAGTATTCCCCAGCAATGCCTGCATCCTGCTGCCTGGCCAGAAGAGTGTCAAGGGCTGCGTGCCTGCTCCGTGATTCTGACAGGTTTGAAGGAAGAAGGTGTGCCTTTTTTTGCAGGAAATCAGAAGACACAAAGGGAGATGCCTTGGGCCTTTGCTGCTTGGGTCATAGGAAGAAGCTGTGTTTTATGTTACTTGGGCATTGTCTTTGGCTGAGTAAGTACTGCCCAGAGGAAAAGGGCCAGTGTAGACTGTGAGGCAGGAGCATGCTGAGATTTCCCTAGACAGATTTACAAGCTTTTCCCAATTTATAGTGTCTTTGAAAGCAGCTTTGCTACCAAACCATGAGTTCCCGCTTGGGAGTTGAACCTACTTGCATAATCCACGTGCCAGCTCAGTTGTTTTCTGGTTGTAAATTGATCAGGCCATTGATTTGCTGCAGGCATCAGAATTTGAAGGGATATGAGATGGGACAGTCTGCTCTAAGGTCTGGTTTTACATTGTTAAAGCTGCATGTGCTACTAGGCCTTTCTCTAACTACATTTAATAGTGGTCTTTTTTGACTGCTGGCCTGTTTTTTTTGAAGATCAAGGTGGTTTTCTTGCCTTTTAGGAAAACAACCAGTTCAGCCAAACTTTTAAAGAGAATCACCTCATATAAGCTTGGGGACCCAGATGTGGTTTTCTGGTTACAGGAAGGACACTGTTACTTGGCAGAAGTGGAGCATAAACAAAGAAAGAAACAGTGGGAATGTGATTACTAGGCATATGGAAAGTGACTTTCAAGCAAGTTGCTTTAAGATCAAGAAGTGTTAAGATTGATCCTGTCCACACTGACCCTAAGCAAGTCACCACTGACCTAGGTCCAGCCGAGCGGTATAAGCTAGCAGGAGAGCAACCACATACCAGTTTGCAGAAATGAGTTTTGTTATGATAAATAAGCTGTGTAAGGAAGAGGCAGAACATCTTGGAAGGAGTTATAATGGCTTCCTTCAGGGAAGAAGTCTGATTATTTTCCATTGTTTTGTTGTGGCTGGGATGGCAGAGATGTGTTGTTGCTCATAATGATGCATTGGCAGTTCCCCTCTCTAGATTGTTGTGCCTTGCTTAGAGCCAGTGACTCTCAAGGCTGCCAAGGACAGACCACAGTCTAAAACTGTTTGTGAGGGGCCTCCAGGTTGCTGTGATATTTAGTGGTTCAATACAGAGAAGGGGTTGCTTAGATCTGCCTCTGCATGTACCCGTTCAAAAATTCCCCAGAGGTGACCAGCCACGGCACTGTTGGATTTGTTGGCATTGCTGCAAATGCCAAACAACCTGAGCAAGTGCTGAAAGACTGACTTATCTTAGTAGTGCTGGGTGATGAAAATGGGAAATTGGGAACCAAGGGAAACAGGGTTGTAAGCAACCTGCAGAGACTATCAAATCTTTTTCCCTGACAAAACTATTCCTGGCACCTCCTTGTCTCATGTGCCTTGAAAAACCCCATGTTTGCACGATTGGAATGGCCTCAGGGTGTCCTTCCTGTACAGGAGCCTGCCTGTATCCCCTCATCTGAATGGAGAGACCCCAGACCCTGTGCAGTGGTAGTTACTTGTGAGCTCTTATCTTCAAATTCATCCCTTTTTTTTCTTTTGGCTCATAGTATCCAACCACAGAGGTCTCCTTTAATAACTGCCTGAAAGTGAGAGCAACGCTCTTGCCTAAACACTGGCTCCCAGACCCCAAATGCACTGAATGCATTTACAGTACCCTCTGCCCAGACTAACTCTGGTACATGCAGTAAAAAAATGTTACTTTCCACTCTTTCTTTGAACTACTGCCAGAATTTACTGCAGCATTTCTCTGCCCTCTTAAATGAGGCTAGGCCTTTTTTTTTTATTATGCACAGTGGGCACCCCTCTTTACTTGTTCCTCCTTTAGTTGTTGCTCCAGGACACATAGGCAGTGACTCTGGGTGCTCTTGTTCTCCCAGTCCCTTGTGGTAGAGGGACTGCAGACCCCTCACATGGGTATCACTCCTTCCATGTCTCTCCTCCAGGGTCTGTCACTTTCCCCAAGGTGGCTGCGCTAGGATCCCTGTGGTGTTTGTGCTGCCAGACACATCAGCATTACATCCCACAAGGATTTCAATAGTTTCCTGCTGCTGCAGTGTCTCTGACAGCTGAAATACCTGATCTAGTAGAAGATCATGTCTCAGCAGTGCTGCAGCTTCAGCAAACAATGGTCTGTCAAGTGTAGAAGATGCTGTTTATGCATACGTTTTAATCCTTGTTTGCACAGTACTTTTAAGGTGTAAAATGCCTCGGAAATGCTGGATTCTTGTTGTCACTATTATCACTGTCATCTTAATTTTCCATCATTCTGAATATCAGTTGTTCATGAGAAATTAGTGCAACAAGTGTGAGTTCTTCCAAAGCTTTTCAGTCCTTATTGTTTTCAGTCATACCATGCCAATTGTCTTGGAGGAATCTGATCTGACACAAACCCAGTGAAGTCTGCCCTACGACCCCAGTGCATGCAGCATGGGTAGCAAACAAGAGGAGTTGGAAACCACAGTTCAGTTAGAAAACTCTTGACCTAATTGTTATCATGGAATAATGTGGTGGTATGAGTTACACAACTGGAACACTGCAATTGAGGGCTACAGGCTTGTCAGAAGAGAGAGGCTGGGAAGGACAGGTGGAGGTGTTGTGCTCTAAGTTAAGGAATGGATAGATTGTGAAGAGCTGCCTCTCAGAAACAGCCACAAACAGGCTGATCTTGTGTGTAAAAATCAAGGACCAGACCAACAAAGGACACATCATGGTTGGGGCCTGCTACAGGTGCTTGACCAGGGTGCACTTGTTGACAGGGCCTCTTGCCTCAGCTATGGGAAGCACTGTGCTCGTGAGCTCTCATCCTGATGGGGGATTTCAACAATCCAGATATCTGCTGGGAAAGCAATACAGCTGACTGTAAGCAATCTAAGAGGTTCCTGGAGTGTATCAAGGATAAATTCCAGGTCCGGATATTAGACAAACCAACCAGGCAAGAAGCATTACAGGACCTCATGCTGACCAATGCAGATGAGCTCATTAAAGGTGTTAAGATTGGAGGTAACCTGGGCTATAGCGACCATGCCCTGGTTGAGTTTGCGATCTCAAGGAACATGGTGGGCCTGGTGTAAAGCAAAGTCAGGATGCTGAACTTTAGAAGAGTGATATTCCAGCTGTTTAAAGAATTAGTGGGTAAGATCCCCTGGGAAACTGTCCTTAGCTGACCACAGCTGGCAAATGTTTAGGGCCACTTTACTTAGAGCACGAGCTCTCCATCCTGATGTGAAAGAAATCAAGTAATGCAGGCCAGAAACAGGCATGGCTGAGCAAGAACCTTCTCCTCAAGCTGAGGAGTGAGAAGAAAATGCCCAGCCAGTGGTAGCCTTCTATAATGGAGTGGCTGCAACAGCTGACAAGGGAAGACTGACCAATGTCATCTACCTATACTTCTGTAAGGCCCCTGACATGATCTTACACAACATTCTTATCTCCAAATTAGAATGACATGGATTGAAGGGTAGACTATTTGGTGGCTAAGGAATTGTCTGAATGGACACAGCCAGAGACTTGTGGTCAATGGTTCGATGTCCAAGTGGAGGATGGTGACGAGTGGTGTTCCTCAGGGCTCTGTCTTGGGACTGTTGTTCTTTAATATCTATATCAGTGAGACAGACAGTGAGATCAAGTGGACATTTGCAAATGATGCGAAGCTGAGCAGTGCAGTTGGCACAACAGAAAGATGGAATGCCATCCAGAGGGACCTGGATAAGCTTGAGAAGTGGGCCTGTGAGAACCTCAGAAGTTCAACAAGGCCAATCACAAGGTGCTGCACGTGAATCTAAGCAATCTCAGAGGTGACTACAGTCTGGAAGAGGATTCATTGAGAGCAGCCCTGCAGAGAAAGACCTGAGGGTTGTAGTGGATGAAAAGCTGGGCATGACCTGCCAACACATAGTCCCAGCCCAGAAAGCTAACCATACACTGGGCTGCATCAAAAGCAGTATGGCCAGCAGGTTGAGGGAGGTGATTTTTCCTCTCTGCTCTTCTTTCATGAGACCCCACCTGGAGTACTGCATCCTGTTCTGAGGCCCACAACAGGAGAAAGACATGGACCTGTTGGAATGAGTCCAAAGGAGAGCCATGAAGACAATCAGAGGGCTGAAACTGCTCTGTTATGAAGACAGGCTGAAAGAGGTAGGGTTGTTTAGCCTGTAGAAGGGAAGGCTCTGGGGAGACCTCATTGTGGCCTTCCAGTACTTAGAAGGGGGAGAGTCACTTTTTTACATGGGCAGATAGTGATGGGACAAGGGAGAACTGTTTTAAACTGAAAGAGGAGAGATGTAGATTGTGTTTGAAAGAAATTCTTTACTGTGAGGGTGGTGTGGGGTACAGGTTGCCCAGAGAAGCTGTGGCTGCCCCATCCCTGGAAGTTCTAGGACAGTCTGGATGAGGCTCTGAGCAGCTTAATCTACTAGTGGAAGGTGTCCCTGCTCATGGCAGGGGTTCTGGAACTAGATGATCTTTAAGGTCCCTTCCAACCCAAGCCACTGTATGATTCCGATTCTATGAAGTCACTGTAAAACTGTGTATGGAAAGACACAGACTGATATGCTGCAGTGGGTGACACCAGAAGATAAAGATGCTATTTGCAAAATTTCCTTCACTGTGAGAGCATGAGGGCCAGGGAAGAGCACATGCTGTGGAGAACAGCAGCCACATAAATAGCCTTGGGAGCAAGCTCTGCCCAAGTATATGTTCTCTGTTTATCACTTAATTTAGCAATATTGGGAAAACCCACAGAGGAAAAAATGTGGATATTTCCCAGATGCAGAGCAATGTAGGAAGAAGCAGGGCTGTAATTACACATGCTTGCCTACTGAAATATGTGTACAATTGCTATGGGATACTGTAACTAGCAACATTTATTGGATTATTTTTAAAGCTAAAGCAGTAATACTGTGCTACTGTGCCTGATGTCTGTGCCTGTGCCTGGCAAACCTGCCTCTGCATGGCAGATTTAGGTTCTGTGGAAATGATGCTTTTACTGTGCTCAGCTGCATCAGCTGAGAAATCTTTGTCAAACTCTGTTGTGTCTGAGCCCTGTGCAGAGTGCACTGAGTGACTTCCACCACCACCAACCCACTGTTGCAAGGATTTACTTTATTCTCGGTTTAATTACAGAAAAGATTGAACTGTTTGTTTTGGTTTGGGTTCTTTTCCTTCTGATTGCACAGGGATTCTGCGTGCCAAGAAGCCACTAAAAAGAAA
>NW_008677476.1:64645-115258 GCF_000695815.1 Acanthisitta chloris
TTGCAGATTATTTATTGCTGGTTTGCTTTGATAAGTGGCTGCAACTGGCTCTGATTTTCTCGGTGCTGCCCAGCTGCTTTGATCAGCGATGAAACTGTTAACAGTGCTGACAATTATTTATTGTCGATGGGCATTGCAGATTGAACTTCCCCTGCCAAACAGTGGCAGATCACACCCGTCAGGGCTATTGTTTAAGACTTTCTTTGGACATATCTCTGGGTTGAATCACGCTGTGCTTCTTTTCAGGATTTTCTTCCACAGTCACCGTGGTAAGAGAGTCGCTCTGGTTTCCCGAGTGAGAGCTGGGATTGTAGACAGCGTGTTGGCAGCGTGTGGGAGGTGTGTTTCATTGCCATGTGCCCCTGGAGCAGAGGCTGTGCGCGCGGGTGTCTTCTCTGGGTCCTGTGCTGATCTGCAGCTCGGAGGAGTGTAGCATCCAGGAGGGGATCAGAAAGCCTCTGGGAATGTAGCAGGCAGTGAGGATCTGGGGAAGGGACGGTGACTCTGAATGCAGGTGTCGTGTGGGAGAGAAGAGTGATTGCTGTCTGAGACAGCGGGCACTGCGGTGAGTGTTCTTTTCTCCTGCTTCCCCGAGACTGATCCCAGCCTTCCTACTTTCTTATAACTCTTTAAAATCCTCCCTTTGTGTCGGCTCTTTCTTTATGTCTTTCAGTCTGTCCTTTTCTACCTGCACTCCTCCTCTCATCTCTCATTCCCCTCCTTTCACTATCCTCTTCTTTCTTTGTTCCCATCCCTGTGCCTCTGAGGCTGGATGCAGTCTCATGCAATTGCGGTGGATTCTTTGAATGTTTGTAGCTTTATGCTTTGGAAACTGTTGACTGGCAGGAATGGTCTCTAATGGATTTAAAAGTACCTGAACACCCTATTTGCATTTCTGCCTGTGTGCTCAAAAACACACCAGCACTCAGCTCCCTTGAGGCTTGAATTCTGATAGAGGCAGCTGTGGCAGTGGCATCCTCTGATTTGCTTCATCAGTTGACATTTTCAGGAGTTTGGACAGATATAACACGGCTGGACATTTTACTGCCCTCTGCTGCTAAACAACTTGGGTAACTTCTCACTTACCTAAAGGGTAGGTATAACTGGCTTTATTCGTGAGAACCCACATTAAAATGTGCTTCCTCCTCATGTTGTTGTTGTTCTTGTTGTTATTCTTATCCAGTGGTCTGTATTGAATTGTGGTATATTTTATTCAGCCAAACCCCTGATCAGCCCAATTCTGCTCTGTGTCTACATTGCCTGTAGAATTAGGAGTTTTAGTGGTGTTTTCAAGATCAGGAGCAAATCCTCTACAAAATTATGTCTTGCCTATGTAAAGAAGTTGCAGTACTTTTTAACTACTGTTCTGTAACATTCATATAACCCTCCCCTAGTGCAAATTCAGCTATGCCAGTATGAACATGCTTATACCAGTGTAGCTTGTTCCCCTGTGGGAAAGGAGAACCAGCTATTCCAGTATAAAGCACTTTTATTTGGCTCTGATTACATCCACACTTTTGTTGTATCGGCAGAAATGTACCACCAAATAAAACATGTAAGTTAACATGGGTGAACTGGTACAAAATCATGTAAAGAACAAGTCTTGGTCTTCAGACTGCCCTAATAACTCTTTGACAAGCAAGTGTTGAATATGCTGTATATTTATAGTCTTGTCTTTGTGACTGGAGGTACTGTGGAAAGACTTGGTGTTACTGTCATTATGTATTCACAGTTAAGAAACTTAGAACTGCTGGTCAGTGTGTTGGTTATAAAGTCACGACTGTGAGTCATGTAAGTCATGGTGGTTGTTTATTTTTAAATGAAGTATGTAAGACTTTATTCACTTTCAGACTGGTTACTGACCTTTATTTTTATTTGCAGCAAATTTGCAATGTAAGAGAGCCATGGCAGAGATGCAAATTGTAGTAATGCTTACTTAGGAGTGCATTTGAGCTGGCAAGGAAACACAGAGGTGTTCTAGCAACGTTGCAAATCTGGGCCCTGAAAAGCCACTTGCACCAGGGAAATGTGAGTGCCTGGTGGGTGTGAAATACTTATCTGTGCTCATCTACCTCAGTCATTGACAGGGGAGGGCAGACTAGAAGGCAGTGGGGCCTTGAAAAAAATCCAATCAGATACTATAATCCCAAATATCATGGTTTATTGATGGGGTTTTCCCAGTACTGCTGCTAATCTAGTATGTGCTTTATAGCAAGAAACATGTAGGGAAGACTCTTGGTGTTTTCAGGCAAAGAAGAAATACATTTCAGAGTATATTTATATTCAGAGTAATGGGGGGAAGGCAGGGCCACTGTCAGACCAGGGTCTTCTGGAGAAAAACTGTCTTAATTGCACATGACTGATAGGAGGTGTCCGGAAATGTGGGACCTAACTAAAATTTCTAGGTTCTCTTGTTCCACAGAGTAAATAAACAGATATGATCCTTTTCTTCTGCAAGATAAGAGGTTATTTTAAGGCAGGTGATGGTGGGGTGCAGGAGTCTGTGGGGAGGAGGAGCTGGTGCTATTAGGGAACTGCAAAGCTTTGCTGGGAGGAGCATGCAATGTTGTGCTGCTGGTTGGCAAGTACCTTGCCAGGTTGTTGAGGGAAATAAAGGTTCACAAAACCTAATAGTTTCCTTCTACGAGTTAGTGTCACCTCTGTCTCATTTAATTCCCACCTTTGCTTACTATGAGTGTCATTTCCATGCTGCGTTTCTCAAATTCATTACCTCCAGACTGAGCACTGCTTTGGAAGCAGCTTTCCAAACTTCAAGTGGCTTGCTTTGCAGAGCAGGGTGGAAAACGTTTTTGCTGTTTTTCTCCTGAGCTCATTGACTTCCCATTGACTCCAGTGATGGTGGTGGAGGTGACTCCCATGGGCAGGCTGAGGCTCTTGCCTGCAGGCTGGGGCTGCAGCTGAGTGCTGCTGGGGCTGTCAGGGTGGCACAGGCAGGCAGCAGTTGGCAAAACTTGCTTATGGTTGTCAAGAGTAAATGATTGACCTTGGACAAATGTGCAGTTGGGCTGGTACTCAGCCTACTATCCAGCTTGCCCTGGTCTTTGCTGCTTCTTCCTGGGAGGAAAGTGATCTGTGGCAGCCCTTTTGCTGGTTTAAATTAGTTCTCTCCCTGAGCTGACTTACGGGTTTTGTCTGTTCTGTTTGCATCGGGAGGGAGCTGCAAGCTGTCAAGAGCTGATCTTTCACCTTAAAGAGTCCAGCAACATTGACAGTCCTGGAAGGAGAGGCAGAGGCATCAGACAGGTCCTTGCCTGCAGTTCTTGGCAGCATGGATTGCAGTCAGGACAGTTTAGGTGAGACTGACAGACAGAGGCAGTATCAGTTTAGCTGCACTCTCACAGGAGTCTGCAATTTTGATAAGCAGTTTTGAAAAGCTCCTTTTTGTCTCATTGCCTCCCCTTTTAGCCAGATAGGAAATTGTTCATTATAAACCACCCATTTGTCCCTACAGCAGTCACATCGTTGGTGCCTGAGGTGACGCATTGCGAGCTGTGCAGGAGAGGAGTTGTTAATATCTGTATTTATGGATTTCCCTAAAGATCAAGAGATGACTGCAGTGGAAGATTAGTTTTGCTGCAAAAGGCACTGAATGAGCTGACCTGATCAAGGGGAAGACATTAAAATGTTATGATCTTTAGTTTTCTCTGCTTCCCTCAGACATTAGCTGCTGTGGTCTGTTGCTGTTTAGCAAATGTGTTTGGGTCCAAGTGCTGCCTGAGATGGATAGAAACCCAATATGCTTCTTGAGACAGGGGCAATTATTTATTATGTGTACAGCTCCTAGCACTTTTGGTTGCTGTGCCGACTGGTTGCTAATGGCTGAGCAATAGTATTTGTTACTGGCAGTTGGTAATAGCAGCCTGTGTTTATGCCCTGTAGGGGAATTTAGTATGTGTGCACGGCCATGGGATGTTAAAGATTTTGTACCTTTCAGAGGCACCACGAAGTCTGTACAGACCATGTAGCTTTCTGCCATTTTAAAATGCTTCCTTACTACATTTCCGAGATGTTTGTTTATTCTTTCCCTTGTTGCCCTCCCAAACTTTTCAAATCTTTCCCATCTGGGCTCTGGTGTTCATAAACTCTTCTGTGTTTGGAGCTTGTAGGCAGCAACCACTTTGAAGCCTGCTTTTCTAATACAGACCAAATAGTTGCCACAACACACCACAGCTTCTCGCTCTCCTCTTCCCCCTCTTTACAGCACTGCAGGTCTCTCTGAGATTGCTTCTCTTCTACCAGCTGGATGCCCAGCCCTGCACTCACTACTGTAGGTCAGCATCACCTGGCTAAGGAGGCCACAAAACTTCCCTGAGTTACAGAGCCTGTGGATCTGACACAGCACAGATATTTTCATTCGTTTTGGCTTGTTTCTCCTGAAACGTCTTAGCACACCAACTCCAGCTCCTGTCGTGTGAGACCCACACAGATGAAACCTATCACTTTTTTCCTGCTGTGAACAGATGAGCTGGTCAGCCCTGAGTGGGGCTGAAGTCCGACCTCATAAAAACTGTCACCTTTTAGCCATTCTCCTTGCCACTTCCTTTCCATAGCAGAGATAATGGGAGTGTTTCCTGCTAACTCCTGTCTCTCTGTGATAAATTGCTGTGGTCTTTATTGGAAAGCATTGTATAGCTGCTCTTAGCACTGCGATAAAGAAAATACTGTGAACCAGATGTATTGTGTTTGGTTTCCTTTCAGCCAGGGCCAGTCTGGACACTGAGGACCTGATCTTCCTTCTGGGCCAGACCTCAGCTTGTGTTTGTGTGGGAGGCAGGGATTTGTGTTTGTTTGTTTAAAGCCACATTTATCCTTTTGACATGGAGCTGTTGAAGGTTAGTGTGATCCATAAATCTATAGATGGGGATCTGCAGGTGCCCTTTATTCTCCTTCTCCCTTGTGGCACTGCTGGAGCTGGCATAGACATCCTTACATTAGCGTTGTGCTGTATGGTTAGTGCTTCCCGTACCCTCCCCAGCTGGGAACTCCCAGCTCTTTAGGCAGGGTTGGTTTTGACCCCCCTTGTATTTCTAGTTGCCTGTGCATGTAGCAAGGAGGATTTGTAGCTGAGCAGTACCTTTTGTTTCAGTTTGGGTTTCTTTTGCTTCGATCTTTCCATTCAGTGTCAAAAGAAGCTGGTGTCAGTATAAGTTAGCTTTAAAGTGATGAGAAGAGTCCTCTTCCTGAATTCCACAGCTTTCAGATTTGTTGTCTTTTGTCAAGAGCTGTATTGTTAGGTTTATTGCCCACAAGATCAGGAGCCTGGATTCTCCAGGGCTTTAGCTTATGGCTCATATATCACAGTTTCAGTCTAGTTTATGCCCAGCACGCTGCCCCTACAAGTGGGGCAGCTGTACGAGTGGCAGAGTAGGCAGTGACAAAAATGCTGGGATAGTTTGAGTTGAACAGGTAAAAGGAGAACAGCAAAGACAAATACACAGTTGAATTTGTATGACTTGGGTGTGCTCATTCACCTGTGTGCATAAAACTCCCTCCGGCTGAATCAAACGAAAGCCACAGTACAAAGAGTTTATCCTCTCTCCTTTTCTCCACTGTCACGGATAAACTGGGAGAGAAGGAAGAACTGAGGTAAGCACAGAAAGGTTTTCAGATTGAGAACTGAGGCTCAGACTGGGTTACATTGTGCATGCTGATCAGCCTGTGCACGGTTTGAGTCCTCTGGGCTCGTTTAACACAGCATAAATCCCACCCTAAATGCTCTTTGTGAGTTGTCTAGTTTCCCTCCTCCCACAGAGATTTTTAATTAAAAAATAACTGCAGTACCATCTATTGTTGAAGGAAGAGCTGGGTGCTCACAAACAGTGAGGTTTATGCAAAAATACACAGTATATTAATTTCCTGTTGAATCTCAGGGAGAGTGGTTGTATCATAGGATGTATAGGTGGATGCTAAATTTAAACCACTGTACATCAGATCTTGGTATACTACAGAGCCCAATATTCTGAAAAACTAAACAGGGGCATATAAGGATCTTTTCAAAAATAGATGCACTTCCTTACAATTTATTTGGTCATGTTTATTCAGCCCTCCTTATGAAGGCCCCTGAGGTTTACAGAGCCTGCCTGAATCTGATAGGAGAAACAAGGAAATAGAGGAGTGGAAAATTCAACATGATTTGAGCACCGCGAGATGTGGTAATTTCTCCATCACTTAGCTATTCTTGAGAAGCAGATGAGCCAGGTTGGCTGTAATTTAGTAGGCTTGGGGTCAGAGCCATTGGGTGGAAATATAGTTTGTGCTTATACAAGATGTCAAGATAAAAATATACTTCTAATCCAAACTTTTGGGCATTTAAGACTGTCCATTTAATTCTTTGCGAGTGTGCGTTTGGGACAGTGGATGCTCATGACATAATCTGGAACCGAATCTTTGAACAGCACTTGTTCTCTCTCCTAAGATGGTTTGTAAACATCCTTTCTTGCCATTACCTTTGCCTTACTGCCGTGTCAAAGTTCCATTCTGAGCCTGAGTCTGGAAATGGCTCAACAGACCTGAGACAGAAATTGATTCTGGTTTACTTTGTTACAAGGGGCAGTATTTCACAAACAGGGGAATAATGTCAGGAGGGCACTATCAAGCATGAAAGCAGGTCTTAAAATTAGCTTAGTATTTCCAAGTAATTGTGTGGTGGGAGTGTAGCCTTAAGGCACAATCTTTTCTAGATTTGATTGTATAAAGGCAGAGGTGGATATCATAGAAAGCCATCAATGGGACTTGCAGTCATCTGGGTTTTTTTAAATGTCATTAAACTTGAAGTAGGATCCTTCCATTAAAAGGGAATATGATCTCATTATATGATTTAGATAGCAGTATGAGGCTGTAATGATGCTGTTTAATATGTTCTTCTTAATCAAAAATATCAAGGCAAGAACTGGCCTTGAAGATGTGGCTGGCTTGCAAATGATGTAAGTGCATGCCTGTCCAAAGCAATGTGTTCTTGTCATAGTTTTAAATCTCCAATAGCTTTTGCTAAAGCAAGTAAATGAATGTCTTCTTTATGTTTCTGAGTACCTGATACCATATTCCCTCACTGCCCTGGTTTTATCCCAAATCCTGTCAACTCCTGCGAAGAGCCATGCTCTTTGGAGCCCTCCTGCAGGCAGTGGGGATGAAAGGTGCCGTGCAGGACAGGGGTCCCTCCTCCCAAGACCTGTCATGATGACTCCGTCAGGGTGACCCTTTGCCACAGCCTGAGGTCTTCCACCTCTAAGGTACCTCTAGAAAACATGGATTATTAAAAAGCTGTTATCTTAGGTAGTCAGCTACAATTTAAGAGGATTGTATGGGAGGTCATTGCTGTGTTACTGATAGCACACATCAAAACTTCAGGGCACGGAGGGATGTGGGATAGCCATTCCTCAAGTAGCATGTACTGTGTGAGTTATGGATAATTACTGGAAAGCAAAATGTGTCAAAGGTGAATGTGGTTTACCATTATATAATTCATTAATACTGTTCATGGGACTTGGAGACTTGTTCCCTCAAATGCCCAGGCTTGGAGATATTCACAGTGAACGAAAGCTGTCACTGGTGGTTGAGTTATTGATACTAATGACCACAGTAAAAAGGAAACAGAGTACTTCAAAACTGCTTTTCAGGTGGAGATGTATGTCTAATATTTTTACCTTTGGGCCTAATATTATTTGTATTGAAATTCATAACCAAATGCTGATTTCCTTAACTAGCACAGAGCTTTCAGCAGTTTTTTAGTGCTTATCCATGTCTCTGTGCTTGAGCCTCATGCCTGTGGAAGTCAAAGGTACTGTTGCCTTTTGACTTGGACATCTGCTTCCAAGCCAGTGTGTACTGCTGAGGAGTTGTGCCCACACTTCCAGCACAAGCATCAGGGATTCAAGGATCATCTGTATTTCAAGAGAGGTGTGATGGTGTCTTGTATCTGCTTACCTGAGCACCTGATCAAGTAGCAGCCATCAGCGTGGATTTCAGAATGATCTGGCCCTGTGTTTGATCTCTCAGATATAATTTCTAGACTGCCTTGCATGCCTTCCTTGTAGCCCATGCTGTTAGCCTTACTTGAGCTAGCTATCTCAAAAGTAATTTGTGTGTGCTGTGTGCCCAAGTTTGGTTTATACCTTAATTTTGATGTAACTGTATCTTCAAGAGCCTCTAGAGTTCACTGCCAAGAAGCAACTGTGATAGCCATGTGAATCCTTGTGTCATCTACATGAAACTTTATTAAAGATGTATATAAATATTTCTAGATGAACAGAAGTTTAGAGGCAGAGATCTGGTTTCCAAGTTTGTTTCGAAGTGGATCCTTACTGGAGTTTCTTGGCTAGTTTGTTACAAATACTTCATCGGGAGATGAGTTGTGATCTGTGATGACACATTTCTTCCTATACATTGCACACATGCTTGGTTGTACATTATGTTTTGGTGAGGTGTCTTTGCTAATCATAGAATCATAGGATTTTAGGGGTTGGAAAGGACCTTATAGATCATCTAGTTCCAACCCTCTGCCATGGGCAGGGACACCTCCCACCAGATCAGGTTGCTCAAGGCTTCATCCAACCTGTCTTTGAACACTGCCAGGGCTGGGACTTCTACTACCTCCCTGGGCAACCTGTGCCAGTGTCTTACCACCTTCACAGTAAAAAACGTTTTCCTAATATCTAACCTAAATTTCCCCTCTTTCAATTTGCACCCATTGCCCCTGAGTTTTGACTTTGATTTCCTGCTTAAAAGAATGCTGAGGAGAGATTTCAGTAAAAAAATAATGGTAAGCTTTAAATAAAAATTCATTAATGTGGATAAACATTCAGCTGCTTGATGTATGCATAACAGGTGTGATTTACCTCTTCAGTTCAGTATATTAGAACATGAGATTAAAGGGCTGAAGTGGATTCCAAACAAGCCTTCCTTACCTTCCTGCATAGATTGGTGCTTCAAGAAAATACCTTTGCATGTGCTGTACTCAATAGAGATACCTTCAGAAATTGGGGCCAAAAGAAGATTATGCAGGGTATGACTGACTGAAAATAAAGTGAGGGACTAAGAAAAAAGATCTGCAGGAAAGGTGCTCACTCCTGTCTTCTACTGGATGCTGGGGACTTTCTCATCCCTCTGGGAGTGTGAGTTAGACCTTCAATTCTGCATGCACCTGCTGTTGCCAGGGAAATAATTAATGTTGATGTACTAGTTGTAATTACAGCAAGTGAGGTATGATCTGTGCAGTTAGCAAGGGGAAAGACCAGTGAAATGCTAAGTCGGGAGAAGCTTCTCAGTGCTCATAGGAAATTTAATATGCTTTGTTAAATTAATAGGCTTCTGCATAACAATCAATTTACAGTTTAAAGGGCAGAGGAGGTGGATGTAAAAATCATTAAGCATTCATTTCAGTGACCCACTCGATATTCTTAGAAGAAATCACTAGCATAATGTTTACAGAGTAAATTGCAACTGGTTTAAGACCCCAAAAAAAATACCTACAGGAGGATTGTGTATGTAATGCTTATTGCATTGCCCATTTCTAAGCCATAAGGTTGCAGTGATCCCTTTCCCAAACACAGCAGGGCTTTAGTGACAGGCTGGTGTTTGCTCACAGATGTTTATCCAAACCAGAGATGATTCTGAAGATGATGTTTTCTGATATGTCAAATAAAAATATTTTGCTCTTTGTGACATTACCTTGAAATTTCTTAGTCCTGGGTTAGATGGGGGTCCCAAAAAGAAACAATCTGGGATGGGTGTTTTTTTCTCAGTGCAGGCATTTGGGGCCTGGTTTTGCATGTAGTTGTTCTGTTTGTGGTCTTTGTACATAATGCTCACCGTAGAGAGAGATTAGTAGTAAGAAGATTATGCATCTAAGTGCTGCTGGCGTGCCTAAAGCTGCAAGTGTTCTGGAGTATACAAAGGAAACATTAATCAAGATGTCTTACAGAGAATTAAGGGAGGAAATAGTTTTGTCTCCTGATTACTACGTAAGTTTCAATACCCAGTGCAGGAAAAGGCAGGGAGAGAGGCAGAAGGTGATGGAAAGAGGTTGTTCTTCTCAGAGAAAGCAAGGGCAGATTGATGGGGGTGGCTGTGGTAGGCAACTGCCACAAAAACAGCACAAGGGATGCAGCTTTATGGACTCTGTGGGACATGTAAGCTTTAAGTTAGATTGTAGGGATGAACTAGCCATACTTCTGAGTGTGCCAAAGCAGCTGAGAGAAATCCTTCCTGTTTTATATAATCTTAATGAAGCTGGTTCCTTTGTTGCAGAGGGCTGTCTTCAGCAACCTGTGCTACTTGATTTTCCAGCCAGGAATGATATTCACTGGGGCTGGTTTGGGATCCAGCAGAGCATAACATGGTCTAGGAGGAACATATCAGGGACCACCACTGATGAGGAAAGGTCTCCTTGCCAGCACCACAGAGGAATAGCTGACGCCAAATAATTCTGGAGGATATCTGATGCCACTCTGATGCTCCATTGCATCAGGTTCTAACTAACAGCACAACAGCCCAAAACATTGTCAGCTGTAACATGTGTGTTTTGCCATTACCCTAACCAACAAACATGAATTAGATAGAGGAAAACATTGCCTGCACAGCCACTTTTCACTGTACCGGGTGTTATTTAACTGTTAGGAGAGGGTTGGTTGTCCAATTGTCTGTCTTATTAATAGGCATTTTGGGAATAGCTTTCAGAAACAGATTTCACAGACTTCCTGAATTGATTGTGGTTCTTCAGCTGTTGTAAATCATCAGCACACCACTGAACTAATAGTTTTCTCTCATTCAGGGATCTGTGCTGCTGTTTTTCCTTATAAATACTTAGAACTGTAATTGCTCGAAATGTATCTGCTAACAATTTGCCTTCTCATTTCATTCATGAAATTTTTACCTCCTCAGGGTTAATTGGATCAGGAAATGTCAGTATCTTTAGATTTAATTTTCTCTATTGATGCAGGTTTCGGAATGAATTTCTGCTGTGAATACAAAATGTGGTTTAACTTAATTTCTGGGAAACATTTAGTGACCAGAAAAAGAGAAGGTTGTTTGAAGCAAGCTTTGGATAAATTAAGAGCCCCCCCTAATTAGCACAGACTTTTTGACTATACTAAACCCCTAATTAACTATTTATAGAGAAGTACATATTTCCAATCTATTTTAAAATGCTGAAAATGAGACTAAGCAAACCAACCTACCCACCAGTTTGCAGAGGGTAGGGACAGCATAATATCTGCACAGCATTTAGCTGTGTGGTAATTATATATCAGGAACTTTGAAAATTTAAAGAAGGAGCCAGGAAAATTCCATCTCCAGGAGCTTTGAGCCCAATGCTGAAAGCTGCTGCTGTCTTCCCAGCAAGCACAAAAGGCCCAGAATGCAGAGCAGCTGTGTGAAAGGCATCTCTGCACCTACACTGGTCATCTCTAAGGATGTTAGTTACTGCCCTCACCCAAAATGGGTCCAGTGCCAGAAGAGGAGAGTGCTTGCAGTTCCTGTTTGCTTTAATGGCAGCCACAAGGTTCAATGATAAAGTCATTTTTATTCTTGCCCCATTCCTCTTTGTCATCTGTTCCTGGAGCCATCTGGAAATGAAAGACCCATTGGGCCATTGCACCCCGTTAAGTTCACCAGTGTAATTTGTCCTGTGTCTCATAGACTTCTCATGTGCTGTATTTTTGGTTTTTCAAAGATAAAGTGATCTCAAAGACAGGGTTAGTAAGAAGTTTATTTCTTGCTGCTGAATTATTTATTCCTTTTTAAGCTCTGATGAACAGCCCACATTTAATAGCCCATTACGGCATAGAGAGCTGTCAACACAAAAGAGACAATCCTGAAAAGCTCTGCGTTTAGTGGCTCTGTCAATTCTCTCTGTATTACATTTCTTTATTTTTATGATCAAGAGCACAGAATAGAAGGCCAGAAATGACCTGAGATGCAAACTTCAGGGCACCTTAACCTACCAAGACTAACAACCAGGTACATTCATGCAAGAGCTGGAGTGAAGGTTTTACATGATGAGGGTGGTTTCCTAAGACAGATTCTGCATCAGTTGGCATCTTCAAATCAAGACATGTTGTCTTTCTAGGACAATTCTCCATCTTATTTGTGGGATTTGGAGGGAATGCAGGAGCAGTGGGTGAAATTTCTTGCCTTGTGTTATGTATGTGGTTTGGTGACAGAATGCCAATTTTTTGCCTTCTGCAGTTCTGGCCCAGTTTTGATTTTTACCTTCTCTCTATTCCTTGAGCCCATGCAGAACTTGTTTCTGTGAAGCATCTGCCATGTCCTGAAACAACCTCCAAAATACTAGTTTAGAAGTAGATTTGGGTCTCAGAACAACAGTGTTGTCTTCAAATCAGCTATGAAAGATCTGAGGATCAAAATCACTCCTGTCTAGGAGCCTATCTTCTATAGTCTCTTATTTCTTATCAGGTACTTTGTCACCACTGAATTTTTGTGTTTTTTCTAGATAATCACATGTTAATGGTATAAAAGTAGATTTAGCACAAGGCTGTATTCTTGCAGCCCTTCACACCCACCTGTGTCACACAGGTGATTCTGGGCAGAGGCTGGATTTTTTAGGTGTCTAAACGGCTTTGTTGTGAAAATCATTGAACACACCTCCCACCTTCCTGTGACATCTCTTTGCTCCTGGTGTCTACTGTTCATCATCCCCTACAACTCTCACAGGTTTTGTTATTTGAAGCCAGTTTGGGCAGTCAGATATAACAACTAGCTCTCTGAGGAAGTGAGCTAATGAAGCCTCAATTTCTTATGGATTTATGGCTTATCTTGGATTGGCTGATGTTTGGTAATAGCTGGGTTCATAGTGCTGCTCTTCTGTCAGAGGACAACAATACAATTTCTCTCCTTTCTTTAGCCATTGATCTTCATATAACTTTTAAGAGGCTAATATTTTCAGGTTTCTAATGGCTGTTAGGTTTCCTTGACTTTTTCAAACAGTACAAAAGGCATTGAGAGGGAGGATAAAACAGGGTAGGTACAGATGCAGACACACACAGAGATGTCTTTTGGAAACAAACCAAATATTTCAGATGTATTATTGAATCTGAATAGTGTGAACATTTTCTCCCAACGAGGAAAAAAAGTGTCTTATGTATTAAAAAAACCCAAAATGCAAAAATAAAGTCTGTTTCTATGATTTTGTGCTACACTTTGCACTGCATAATCAGATAAAATCTTGTAGGCTGAGTCTGTCCATCTCAGCCTTTCTCTGAAAAGATTGTCATGGTAATATAAGATGATGCAATCTTAGAGAATGAACTTCAGGCTAACAATTCTTCTCTTTCACCCAAAATGTAGGAAAAGTAAGTTGAACTGTGAGAACACGGTATAGCTCACTGAACAAAAGGCTCTGCTGCTGTCAGGTTCTAGTTGGTGAAGCCCACAAAAATGTGGATGGCATAAGAACCTGTCTGGATGAGGGTCACATGTAGGAAGGATCAGTGCCCATGAGCTGGAGCAATGCAGTGCTAGATATCTTTGAAAAACAGGCTGGGATATTGGTGACACGGTGTGTTGCATGGCTGTGTGTGTGACTGACAGACACATCACCACTGCTGCTTCTCAGGCAGCTTCAGTCACTGGGGGTCTTCTGCCAGAATGCACCCATTTAAGAGGAACTTACTCAAACCGATGTGGTCAAAAAGAGATGAGCTGCAGACAGAAGTTTGTATTAAGTTATGTAAGAGAAGAGACAGCAAATTACAGACCTGAGCAGTCTTTTTCCTTTGTTGCTCTCCCGTGGCTGTTGCCAGTTGTACAAGGTATCCAGATTTCTTGCCGTTCAAGCCCATAGCTTAAATAACTGTGGCAATGAGAGAGCATCAGCACAGTAATTCTAACAATTATCCCATGGTTAAATAGTGTGAAATAATAAGCGAGGGAAACATTAAAGCATTGGTCTTTCTGCACAGTAAATATAGCAACAGTTGAAAGAAACTGTGTCCTGGTATGTCTGACCCAGTACACAGCCTGCTCTTGCTCTGGTGTCTGGAGGGGTTTTGCCACCAACATCAGTGTGAGCTGGCTGGCAGTTCTCCACTGACACAGCTTGTGGTATTGCTGAGACAAAATGATGATGGATGCAACCTTTCTGTTACCCTGACAGGGAGTAAGCTGATGGATGGATGGATGGATGCTTTATGTTTGTAACCTGTTCCTCAGCCTGCTGTCCACTAGATGGGCCTGGGGTTTCTGAACTCCTTCCTGCACGATCAGTGCAGCCTTGCCAGGTCGCTGCTTTTTTGGGGAGAGCAACCCACTCATCTGCTTTTGCTCTGAGCCACTTAGAAGCAGTTATAGAGGTAGAGAGTTGAAACTGCCTTTCTGGGGAAAAAAATAGCTCACTGTTAGCATTCCAAACCCTGCTATTTAGACCTGGATTATTTTTAAATATTTTCCTTTCAGACATGTAACTAGTTGCATTTTCCTCGTTGCTCTCTTTTTTTAAAGTTAGTTTTAATGTTGCATCTTCTCTCCACCCAGCTGTATGCAATCAGGAGTTTCTAAGCAAATAAAGGTCTATTTACATTGCTAGATGAGCTATGTTAACTGCTGCCTCGCAAATGCCGTTGGCCACAGTGGGAACCTGGGGATGTTTTGAGCCTGGATATATGTTTGCAGGGTGGTTTTCTGGGCAGTTGAGTTGACAGAAGGCAGGGCAGCAGTGAGTGGAAAGCTACAGGCACCTCATTTCACCCCGCTGTCATCACATCTCATCGGCCTCGTGTGAGGCTCTGGCTGGTGGAAGCACTCCATGGCAGCCCCGTCCAGTGTGCCATGTCCTGGTGCTCAAATACAAAGCCTTTCACCAGGAGTTGTGGGAAGGGGTTATGAAATGCTGCTGTTGAATCTGTACTGTCTTACAGCGGCTTCTCAGTGGGGGACATGATAACACATAGAGCTCTTGGGGAATGTGTTGTCCTCAGAGATCATTGCACAGACCTTAATTCATCCTCCACGGATGATGTGTATGCAGCAAGGGACATATGTCCCCTTTAAATTGCAGATGTGTAGCCTGGAGGAGTCCCATTTTTACAACAAGCCATTAGCTTGTTGTTGGATGTAACAGGTCCTCACATCTGATGGCTCACCCATCCCATGGGGTGCTGCGTTCAGATGCTCAAAGTGGTTTTGGTAACCCATGCTCACTGCTGGAGTCCAGACTGGTTTAGATCAAATTAAGCTCTTGGACACTTAGGACTTCTCTTGCAGGAAAGAAGGAGCAGATGCTCTCTTGCCTCATATGTAACAGCTAGTTTAAAAGTTGATGCAGCCTGCTGTGAAATGGCTAAACCTGAAACACTGGGCCTGCTGTCTACAGGGATTGGCAGGGCATGTGGAGGGACAGAGCTCAGATGAAACACAGAAGGGGAGTTTCTCACACTGGGACACGTTCGTGGCCTCCCCTTATGTGGTGTCTGGGCTGTGAAGGTCTGCGCTCCAAGAGGCCACTGAGGGTTCCCTATGAAGTTGAGGCATTTGGGCCAGCACAAGCAGTGGGGTGGTCCTGGGAGCAGGAAGGGCAGGGCAAGATACTCTAGTCTGTAATCAGCCCATTTCCCACCTGTGCCACACAGAGGTCACCTTATTTGCATGTTGGTCCTGCCCTCCTGAACTACACTGTGGCTGGGCATTTTCTTCTTCTTTGCTTTCCCAGTAGCCTAAAAGAGATGAGAAAACTTGGAGATTCTTTTCAGGAACTGTGTACTATCCTTGAGGTTTTTCCTTCCTCAGTGACTGAACCCCAGAGAAGCAGCAACCGTTGTGGTGTGTGAAGCCTACCCAGAGGCTGGGTTAACACTTCTCTCTGCTGTCGAGAGCCCTGCCTGTGGCTGCACATGGGGAGAGAATAAAGCTTGTAGCTCAGGGAGGAGACTATCATAGTATCTGTTTGTAAAGGGTAAGAAAGAACTGCTTGTTGGATGGGTATAAAAGAAACCTTTAATTCCAGCCAGGATGGTCTAATGCATTAGCCAAGTGGTGGTAAAGAGCAAAGTACCACCAGGCTCATGTGCAGGGAATGCAGGGAGGCTTTTGGGGAGACAAATGCTGTTCTTTACCCCCACAGAGCAGCAATGGTTATCTTACTGATCAAACTGCAAGGCTGAGCTAAATGCCATTTTAAAGAAAACCGAAATATGTGCTGTAATTGGGAATGAGGGAGTGACACCAGCGTGATCTCTGCTTGCTGCTCCCTGCAGCCAGTGCAGCTGGTCTTCCTCCATGCAGCTCAGATTAAATGCTGATTTTTGTAGCTCTGCTGACCCCAGTGGAGTTGCATCTATTAAAGAGACTCAAAAATATTGTGCACTGTGCACTGGATAGACCCGGTAAGTAGCTATTATCCTAGATAGATCCTTGTAGGTAGGAGAATGTTATACTGTCTGGATTCATCAAGGAGCAGTGTTCTGCTTCCCTACAGCTTGCAAATACTGAGAGTCAGCAAATCAGTAATTGTAGCTTCAAACTAATATCACTTTCTTTTTTTTTTCCCTGCATAGCCTTCTGGCACTCTATAAAAAGATCTGGCACACCACATAGGATTAAGTGGCTTTGAAGCAGCGGAGTCATCTAGGTGTGAAACTTCGATTTCCTGTGTCTTGAAATGAACTGTAATTTCTATTTTTCCTTTTCAGAAAACCCCCACAGCTCATGCCATGAAGGAGGAGAACTTTCTTCGTCGCAGGTTCTCCCTCTGTCCGGCCTCATCCACTCCTCAGAAGGTCGATCCTCGCAAGCTGACGCGCAATCTGTTCTTCGGGACCGACAATGACATCTACCCACTCAGCCCAGGTTGGTTTCTGGTGTGTCAGTGCAGGAAGGAGCATGTCTCAGGTGCTTGGCTGCCAGTAGATATTTTAGCATGCTGCCAGGAAACAAAGGAAAACAAGAATGTGAAAGAGGGTGAGAGAAGCTGTTGCAACACAGGTATTACTGGACTCCAGACAGTGCTGCTTTTATGATGATGTTGTTTCTCTATTGCCATGGCATTAAGTGGGAATGGAGGGCATCACAGTTGGGGCTTGGAATTGTCTGAACACTGCATGGCCTTACCTTTAAAAAGTTACTAATGTTTTCAGGTGCTTCCACTTTGAGGCCCTTGATGTGTTTCACCCTAAACATTGAACTTGTTGAAGATTTACCGGGCCCATTTGCAGACATTTAATGGCAGGTTTCCCTGTTCAGATTTAGAGTCTAGGATAAATATTACAAGAGCAGACTTTCTGTGGTTAATGTTCTGTAAATATGTACAAGCACTGCAAGTACCAGGAATCTTGACAGGTTACAATGAATAGCAGACTGGCTTTAAGCATTCTCTTTACATCTTTTTTTTTTTTTGGCTTTGAATTTCCTAGCACACTTTTTGAAGGAAAAAGAGCTCATTTTATTGTTTCAGAATTGCTCACAGTAAACATTCAAGTCCTTGATTGCAGTCTACAGACAGTGCTTCTGTTCCAGTCTGTAAACAAGTGTTTCAGGGGGCAGTAACAAGTTTGTAGAGCTGTCATCTGCAGCTGCTGTGTCTGTGCTAAATAGTCAAACCTCACAGCACCTTCATGGCATCTCAAAACACTGATATCTAGAGAAAGAACATAGCATCTGTTAAAAGGTTTCAGTGGTCATACAGATGTAACACCCAATAGACTCTCTGGGCTTTTCAAATGTAGAGCAAAACCAGGTCTTGGTTTCCTGAGCTAATTGTCTTTCAGTGCAAAGGTTTCAAGGGCCTCGATTTCACAGGTATTTCTGTTTGTGAGTGTCTGCTGCAGAGCAGTGGGAAGCCTCTTCTCAGCACTGCTGATTAATCCTGTCTGTCACTGAGACCACTGGAAACTTCAACAACCTTTTGGTAATAAAAAATGGGACTCCTAGAATCTCATACATTTCAAACCTGGAGGGACTTCTGAACTAGCAGTAGCTGCCCATAAGTACAGTCTGTACAAAAGTGTGGTAAGTAAATAGCTTATTTCTGCTATCCTTGGGAGCTGAAGGGCTGATTTTCCAGGCTGTAGTCACTTGCCCTTTCTTCAAGGAAATGGAGAACCTTAGCTTAGAGTTTGCCCATTCTTCAGTTCTTAGCAGCACTTTCAATGCCAAAAAGCTTACTTACTTACTCTCAGCAATATTTCAGTGCTGTAATCTTTTAGAAACCAGGGAAAGTTGAGGGTTTCATTGTGGAGGATGTGGCTGGAAGAGTTTGTCTCTTCCTCAGCTTCCCCCATGCCCGTGTTTCTCCTTGATTCGCTGGCAGCCAGACCAAACAGCCTTTGCTGGACTCAGCAGCACAAGTGCCTTGAGCCATGCTGGAGCTTCTGTTCTGCTGCTTAGTTCTCCCAAGTAACCTCCAGCACTAGTGTCAGGGCGATAGCCCTCAGTATTGCAAAGGAAGAGCATAGGCCAAAGATTTTGTAAAGGAGAGAATATCCCTTTTAAACAAACAGAAGTTACTGTTTCAGTCAGGGGATTTCTGGCAGAGGGTCTGGGGTTTTGTCTATCCTTACACTTCTTTTACTCCTTTCATTTATTTCCCCATCCCCATGGAGCTGCCTTGTCTCTTTGTTTTCCTCATATTTCCTGTAAGAAGTACCTGTCATTCTTCATGTTCAGTTGCCATTTCCCATGGCAGTCTCTCCTTTCATGCCTTTGCTGCTGCTTCTGCCTTATTTTCTCTGAGCCTTGTGTGCTTCCCCCATCTTCTCCCATCCCTCTGAAGGATGCTGTGACGTAAGTCACAGGTCTATGTCCGTAAGCTGCATCCAATATTTCTCTGTTATCTATTTTTCTCTGTCATTTTACATGACCTTTCAGTTCTTGAGGCTTTTCCAGTGGTCTGCGTTTTGCTGCTTGACCCCAGCAGATTTTCTTTATGAGAGCACTGGGCTGATCATGTTGAGTGCAGTGGGCAGCAAAGCCCAGCGATTTCCTGCCAGGAATTTAGTGAGATGTGAGGTGGCTGGAGCTGCAGATCGCACAGCACCATCACCTAGGATTGGCCCTCCAACAACAAAGACGTGCAACTAAATAGTTCAGTGAGAAGGGAGTGACAGACTTCACACCTCAGGCAAGATATGCTATGGAGCTCCAGTTCAGTGAGAGGATTTTTTTTAAGGAAACATATGGGACATGCAGAGGGCACTGTCTGAAACAGTGCTTCGGACTTTCTGCCTCTTGCTTGCATGCAACAGTGCTAATGATTCCCCTAACTGAAAGAAAATTGCCTAAGACATTTTCTTTTTATATGAAGCTCACAAGGTAGACATGAATTCTTGTTCCTTGTCCATGTCTATCTTTCACTTAGCCGTGAGGGGAGAGAACCTCCCTCTATTTTCTATTTCAGAGTATAGGAAATTTATTGGGGGAGTAGCATAAAGAATTTTAGAGCATCTCTCTTTTTGACTAAGCTGCAAGATCACAGTGTCTTTAAATAAAAATTTGGATTAGCTTATCTGCATCCTGAGAAATGTACTGTGAATATAGGAATGAATAGATGAACATGAGAATTTTACTGGACTAAATTTCAGTCAGGGTGTTCACACTGGGCTATGTGGCTGGTATTTACAGCAGAAAAGCTTTTATTCACAATAGTTTTGTCACACATCAGATCTTGTATTTCCTCTTGTAGTTATCCAGCTACTTTATCAGAAAGCCTATAAAATAATAGTTCAGGCTGTGTGGAGCTAATAATTCCTCAACAAACCAGTAATTTTGCTACCTGTCACCATTGATCAGTCATGCTTGCTGTTTCATTCTTTATAGAGGGGGAGGGCAAACACACCTGTAGGATTAATGCCCAGCAGAAAATGAAAAAAAAGAAATGCTTACTGTTCTGGAAATGAACCAAATATTTATTTTCCCTGTGCGTGACAGTAATGCATAAAAAGAAGGTATTAGTAATTCTACTCTGTAGCCACAAGACTGGAGTGTTGGCATTTTTCTTCACAATGTGGTGAAGGCTGTTTCCATAAGCAGCACCAATTCCCTTCCCAAGATCTTTATTGTTACTTGGTGCAAAACTTTTGGGCTATTCTGTGGAGGACACTTCTCTGTGTGCTTTGGTAGCAGCCAGCACTTTAAGTTGTGAGAAATTCAGCTTTATTTCTGTTGTGAGCACTGTTTTCTTGGTCAGGGAGATAAGAACTTCAGCTTCTATAGCCAGCTAGTATTTAGCTTCTTTTATGTTTTTATGTGGTTTTCTAGTTGTTTTCTTGAGATGGCTCTGTCTGTCGTGCTCTGGGTGGGACTCTTGCATTTGGGGTTTTTCTGCACTTAACTATGTGTGTGGGTTTTTGAAAAACTTCTGCATCATTTCAGTGATGTTTGCTTTCCAAACAAGGGTTTGCTGTCTCCTTCTGCATGACTGCAGCAAGTCTGCTTGAGACTGACAGCCAGAATAGCTCTCCTCTGAAAAACAGCCTTTCCCTCTCAAGTGCCAATAGACTTAGTGAGTTTGGTGTGAAAAACTCGTATATGCTGCTCCATGAAAATACCTTATGAATGGTTGTAAATGATAGTGAGAATGAGGAATGACCAGTTGCATGTTCCCTTTTTATCATACTGCTCTGTGAGCAGGATGGACCAGAACCTCAGAACAGCAAAAATCTCATTGTTCAGGTGCAAATCCCTTTAACTGCATTACTGAGAGAAGGCAGAAATGTCTCACGTCCAGGCTTTTTGTGTGGATACAAGCTTGGAGCTAAGCTTTCTTTAAGAAATGAGAAATAATACAGAATGGATGTGAATTCTGTTATGCTAATAGACACCATTCCCTTGGAACAGGCAGCAGCTGATTCCTGTTAACTTTACTTGAACTTTTAGACCATATGTTACTTTCCTATGCTCTTCATGGGAAACAAGTGCAGCAGCTACATGGCTTTGTGAGTGTTTTCAAGCTTCCTCTGCCTCTGTCAGGGAGAGTGGGGGCTATAGCGAGGAAAGTGCCATCAGAGAAAGAAAAAGCATGGAGATGCAGGTCCTAATCCATGCACAGCAGTGCTTATGGCCATCCCACTTGTCATGGTAGCACAAAGGGACTGTCAAATCTCTGGCCACTGCAGAACTTTGGGGATTTTCTCCTGCCCCCAAACAGGAGGTTTCCAAGTGCATTATTTAGGGCTCAGTGTTTCTAGGGGAGGAGTGGCAGGTTAAGATAGAAGTCCCCTGTTGTTGCACCTCCTTCCTACGTGTCTGCATAGGTCCTTCCTCTGCTTTACTTCTCCACATGACCAACACACATGCTGTCCCTCTTCTCCGAGGCTTTCTGTGCCAGCATAGCTGTGTGCACATGGCACAGTGCAGCACTGGGTCACAGGGTGAGTTGCACATCTGAACCATCCCCACCCCTAGTCACTAGGTGGGAAGTTGAACACCTTCTAGGGACAAAGAAGGTCCCACAAAGCCTTTTCTCACTTTTAAGAGCTGATACACCAAACCATATGGTAACACCTGTGTAAAGGGCACCGTTTTGTCCTGTCTCTTTAGTGGTGAAACCCTCTAACACAGTTGTAGTTCTGGTCATAATGGGACATACTCGTTCTCTCACACATCCCATGATGGAAGTGCAGGACATGGCCATGACGGTATTTATTTTTCAGTGAGCTTCTGTGGCTGGCTTTTCTAATGGTCCTTGCCTTCTTCAATGGCTGAGCTGGTAAATCTAGGAGAAATTATGGCTTCTGACACATCTGTGACAACTTTTGCTGACTTCAGGAGAATCAGGGTTTTCCCTTGCTGGTTTTGGATTTGGTTGTGTTTCCAAGGCTGGTCCACACAATGTTAGAAACATTTTCAACAGTTCTTACGTTTGCAGTGTGCTGCAAATGGATGATTTTCACTGTCTCAGTGGCTCTTCACTGCATCCTGCATTCTCAAGCTCGGATTGCCCACAATTTTGAGAGGAAAACTGCGTTGCAATTGGTTAACAATGACTGTCTTGGCACTAAAAATCTAGTCTTGTCAGATGCTTTTTTTGAAAAAATAGAAGCTCTGTGCTTTCTTTTACTGCAAGGACGTGGTTACAGTTGGCAAAAAGAACAGAATTTATCATTGCATTCTATTGCTTGGACTAGGACTACACACACTCATACCAGTACGTAATGTATGCAAGTTTAGGGTATTTGAGTAGTGACTGAAAATGTGTTCATAAATGCTCCTTGTAAATTGAAAATGTTTCTTACTTTAGCAAATAACTTGGTCAGAAGACACTGATCTTCTGCAAGTTTTTTTATTTTGTTTTACAGATTATGTCTAGGTGCTGTTCTATCTTCTGTAACTTTTTGTAAGCATGGTTATTATTTGTCCAACAAAGCATGCTATCAAGTACATCTGTGTGCAGTTGCCAGATACTGACCAAGGAAGATTGAATAGCTGCTTATTATCTGAATTGCATTTATTCTTTGCACTGAATGAGGCATGGGGTGTGTAAGAAGAGAACAGACTGTGGTAATGTAATTAAAGACTGCATCATAATGCAGACACAGAAGGGAGCTGATTAAGGATGCATAAGGAACCTTATTTCTCTTTTATTCCAGCCTTCCTATGCTGATTTTTGCAACCACCATGTTGCTTTACCACAGTTTTGAGACTTAACTTTTGAGCAGTCTTGTTGCATAGCCCAAGCATGTGGATGCAGATTATTTCAAGCTCTGCAAAATCCCTCTCTGTGATCATGGTGTACCTGCTCTTGCTCATGACAACTATTAGCAGTAGCCCTTCTAAGGCCATGACAAGCCATGGTTTTGCACAGAATTTCTCTGGTTTTGAATCACATTTTTTTGTTGCAGGAAAAGATGTGGAAGGAAACAGCCCATCAGCACTGAAGGATGAGACACCACAGACTCCAAACTCCATTAGCAAGGTACTCTGGGATAGGAATCCATTCCTAGTCTTGCTTTCATTTCTTCCCAGACTGTTTTTAATCTTTCTTACTATCCTTTTTATTTAAGTCATTAAGAAAGCCTCTCCTGCTGTTCCTGCAGGGACTGTATGTGCATGTTTTGAGAGAAAGAAAATGAGTGTTTTTACATGGTTGGGATTACAAAGAAGCTTACACTTTCCCCTGACTTGATTATACCCACCACAGAAGAGCCCTATTTATTTTGGCCTCATTTGACAGTGTAATTAGATATGAATAATTGTGGTTGAAAGGTTGATTTTGTCAGCAGAGGTGTCTCCTGCTGTTCCTTATCAGCAAGGCAATCATAAACCTTAATTGTTTTGGAAGAGAAAGATGTAATATTTAGTGTGGTGTTTAGCATCCAAAACAGTGAGTCAAGATCCTGGGAGAGAGCTCTGGGAATTGGTGTAACAGGAGAGGAACACAAACGAACCAGCATTTCCTGAACACAACTTTTTTCCATCCAGCCTGTTATGAAGAGGTAAAACTCTCTAAAGCCTCTGGTTCTCAGTGTTCAAAACCTGCCTCTACACTAAGAGTTATGGAGTGTCTGGGTTTGATTTCCTGTAGAGATGGAATCAACCTTATAAATTAGATCTGGCTTTGAGATTCATGTACAGGCTTTTATGGTTGCAGCTCCCTCGCATGTTTCTGTAGGCTAACTAGAAGCAGAAGCAAGAGCAGGTAATAAATTTCTAACTAAATTTATTAAACTATGAAGCTATAAATGCAAATTACACCAGCTGAAATGAAAATATAGCACAGAAGAAACAGCTGCAGACAAGTGATTTCTTTTCAGACATGAAAATAGTCTCTGCATCTTCCAGTGCATTTGTCTGTACTTGCCTGGAGCTTGCAGGTTGTTCTGACAGGATGTCCTGGCAGAGGTCAGCGCAGGGATATGGTGATGAGAGTAGCTTTGGGAGTATGCAACAAGGACTTGTGTACATGTCCTCTGCTATTGCTGGAACCTGGCAAACTGCAAACCGACCTTGGTTTTGCTTTTTCAGGCAGGTTCCTCAAGGAAAATCAGCCTTCCACTTATCCTGGCAGTGGAGAAGCCCAAGGACCAGGTAACTGCAGCCAGGGCTGTGCTTTAAAGCTAGGTGTTTTGCACGCCTTAGAAGGAGTGGTGTTGAATTTTCAGTGACTTAGGAATATAAAGAAGAAGGACTTTTCTGGACAGGACAACTTAGAGCACTGAAATGCTGTCCAAAATGGAGTTTACTTTCTGAGATGCAGGATGAATGCAAGAGTAGGAATGGATTTGTGAGAGGTTTCTGGGTGAGAGCATAGCTCAGCTGTGTTTTCCTAGCCTCTGGGCCTGCCTTGCTATTTAGTCTCTCACAAGTGTGTTTTTGAAAGGAGGAAGATTTGGGTGCCCACCTAGATTTCTGCTGTGCTTTGTGTGCACCTGGGAGCCATTATCGAGTCTCTCCCCACCAACACCTTCAATTTCTTGACAGTGTCAAGAGCAATTGTTAGGAAGAGTTAAGAGGAAATGCACAGCACAAAATAACTGCATCAGATTTGTGGTTCAAAAGAAATGGGAGTTTGAAGCTGGACATGAACTTTGCTTTCACTGCCCCAAGCCTTTGGTTTTACAACAGTCAAAATTGCTCTGAAACACCAGTTAACTGAAAAGATACGTGAGACCTCAAAACCACAAAACTTCAACTTGTCTGCTTATTTTCAGGTGCAAAACCACCAAACTTCAACTTGTCTGCTTATTTTCAGTGTTGTAGGCAATTGCTTTGGCTATTGAATGGACCAGAGCTAAGTGTTTTTTCCAGCCTGAATATTCTGTTTAGACACCTGGTATGTGATTCGGAGACTTTCCACTCTCACTGGACCTGTGCTGTAGAACCTGTCATTCTCACTTCACTCTGCTTCACCTTGCAAAACCACCAAACTTCAACTTGTCTGCTTATTTTCAGTGTTGTAGGCAATTGCTTTGGCTATTGAATGGACCAGAGCTAAGTGTTTTTTCCAGCCTGAATATTCTGTTTAGACACCTGGTATGTGATTCGGAGACTTTCCACTCTCACTGGACCTGTGCTGTAGAACCTGTCATTCTCACTTCACTCTGCTTCACCTTGCTGTGTTGTACACTACCTTGTTCTTCTCCAGCCACGTAACTTGTCTTCTGTCATGCTTTCCAGTGTCAGTGAAATGTCCTGTACTTTAAACATTAGGCAAACTCGTAATCAAGTTTTCTTAATATATGATTTTTCACATCCACTCAGCTCTAATGCTATAAAAGGAAGCTTTACTGTCAGGTATCCAGAACTGTAAGTAGAGATCTGTCACACTGTTTCAGTTTAAAAATAAACAGCAGTTCCATCTACTTGAACCAAAGGAAGGAGTGTGTGCTGATTGGGTCATGTTTAGATTGCTGATTACAGGGGGGGCATAATTCTTAGAAACCAGACTCTGGGGTGTGCTGGTTTTATTAATGGATTTGAAAGTAAATGTTCTAGGTAACAGATCCGTGCCATGAATACTTGCCCTTCTTTTGGCACAGTGGGAATAACAAACCTTGTTGGAAATCAGTGTTTTTTCAGCAGCACTATTTTGATGTACCACACCACATTGACTCTTTTCACTCAGTAATCAGAAGAAAGCAAAGCCAGCTGAGTGATTAGATCATGGACTGGGGCTTAGGGAACCTCAAATTCCCAACTCTGCCTTGCATTTCCCAAGGCAGATTAATTGCGTTTCTGTTTCACATCTTCATCAGTGAGGCAGAAACAGTTCTACATTTTGTTTGCTCAGGCCATATCCACACTGCACAGTGGAGCAGGCTGCAGGTTTCCCAGGTTAACAGAATGTATCATAAAACCCCTGTAGATGTCTGTGAACTTGGGAGCTGTGAAGCCATGTGTAACTGCAGCCACAGTGCCCTGTGTTCACAGATGGACAGCTCTCTGTGTCTGAGGTGTGAACACAGCCTGATTATTGACCTCTCTGTACAGGCAGTCTCATATTTGATGCTGGAGCATTTTGCTTTCAGCGTGTTTGTGTGGTTCTTAGCCCTATATATACTTCTGATTACAGTCGTGGCTTCTCACCCCATGTTTTATTAAAATGAATTTAAGGCACGGTTCAGCTTCATATTACATTACTAACTTTCCTGCAGCATATTTTCTCCTATTTCATTTGTTAAGTGGGGTCTGTTTAATCTCCTCTTACAAGGGGAAAAAATATTATTTATTTTGGATTGTTTGTCATATTAGTTTCTCTCTTTAGAGCACTTTAGTCTTGTTTTCTGGGACCAGTGCTGATAGTTGGGTGTGAAAGTATCACCAAACTGTCACTAAGCCTCAAGCTAATCTCTGCTGCCAGGTAGTACAGTTAGCACACACCTGATAGTGACAGGAGGTGCCTTTCTCTCAGTTTATGCCTCCTTTGGTGCTGGTAGAGCCCTCTAAGGCACCTTTTACTGCAGTATGCAGTGCTGTGTATTCACTTTCTTCCTTTCCTGTGCTTACCTATTCATTCTACTGGCTGGAGAGCAGCTGGAAATCTCTTAATATGCATGCAGGGCCCACAAAGGACTGAGGTGTATTTTAAGGGGTAGTCAGAAAAATCTTGAAGCTGGGGCTCAGTGGTACTTCAGTCTTTCCAGCCCCGCAGTAATGCTGCAATGAAGTCTATCAAAGGGTAGGAGTGTGGCTGTTGTGTGCAAGTTATATGATGTATGTAAGGGCAAAGCATTGTGAATGAGTTTTTCCACATGCCTGAACTGTTCAGGCCTTCATTGTGTGATTTGTAATCTGAAACATAAATCTAGCTGACTGCTAGAAATTTATTTTAGCTGCAAAGTAGTTTGATACAGCTCATACTGATCCCTTGAAATTTAAGCTCCAGTTCCCATGCTGTCTCAAGCTCACCCTTCTAGATCTACGAATCATGCTTTTAACCTCTGAGGTAATTTCAGCCATGGTTACCTTTGGGACTACCATAAAAGATCCTTCGCAAATGTGGCAGCCTACAAGGATACCTTTCCCTCTGTTCTCCCTTAGCCAGCAAACCAAGGAGTCAGTTGTCAGACAGATCCAGTTGTTTCTGGAATCAGTTTGTCAATACTCAGGAGTGAAACATCCCCTGTGTGTGTTAAGCAGAGCTTTATAGGAGAATCTGGCCTTTCCAGGTGGTGTTATGCTCAGCTGGACCCTTGCTGGCTTTTTGTTACCATACTTCATGTTCTTGATGTTGGGGATGGAATTATTTTGGAGCTGGTTGTCTCTATTAAGGCTTACACTCAGTTCCTGTGTCCTGGTTCAGTACACCTTGTTTCTTCAATTCCATGTGCAGCACTTTAGGGTAATCACTGTTGCCCACAGTGTAGCTTTGCAGCTGATTTCAAGTGAGCACAGATGTAGCCTGGAGCTACATTTCCCATCTCACCCCAGATGTTCTTTAAATATTCTAAACTTGCAGGATATTCTTCCCACGAAGGGCACACTTAAATGATCAAAAAGAAGTCCTGTGAGCTTTGTGACTTTGTCTTTATTTACTATAATTTGACACAATGGAGCAAAGTGTTCCACTAAGCAGTAGTTTAACTTGATATTTGGAGTTGCTTGGATGGCTGAATTTCACCCATGATTTTCACCAGATGTTGCTGTCATGTCAGCTGTTTATTTGTGCAGGCTTTTCAGTTTGTATTAATCATTGTGCTATTTCAGTGTTGTAAACACAGTTGCTGTATCTTTGTCGCATTGTTGAAATAGGAGGGATTTTTACTGGTTTTGTTTTCGAACTGGAAAGTTTTAGGTGCAGGTTATTCAGCTTGCTGTGGAGCAGCATATCAATTGAAGGGGAAGCTTTCCTAATGCAAAGCTTATTTGTCAGTAAGAATCTTTTCACTGACTCTACTGTGCTTTGGATGAGCTGTTAATTCAAAAAAAATTAAAATGCTTTTTAAAAGAGCTGCATATAATAAATTTAAACTAAAATTGCTAGAATTCTGTTGAGATATCTGTGGATATTCATAGACTCATAAAATCATAGAAGCATCAAGGTTGGAAGAGACCTCTAAGATCATTGAGTCCAGCCATTAACCTGTCACTGTTGTAACCCCTAAACCCCAAACTAGATCCTCCAGCACCAGATTCAGACACCTCTTAAACACTTTCAGGGATGGTGACTCCACTACCTCCCTGAGCAACCTACTCCAGTGCCTGAACACCCTAACAGGGAAAACAGTTTTCCTAACATCTAATCTGAACTGAATCTCCCTCAGCTCAGTAACACATTCACACCATTTACTAGGAGTTTCTCACTTCTGATGTTAAATCCAGCATTTCCATAGTTCTTATGCTGCTTTAGGAACTTCTGTTTAATTTCTTTTATTTCTGCCTGATTGAGATCTGTAGCAATTATATATGGAAGAATTACTGGAGAAATTACATGTGACCAAGGACTTGTCTCCCATTGCTTTTGTGAAGTAACACATTCACACCATTTACTAGGAGTTTCTCACTTCTGATGTTAAATCCAGCATTTCCATAGTTCTTATGCTGCTTTAGGAACTTCTGTTTAATTTCTTTTATTTCTGCCTGATTGAGATCTGTAGCAATTATATATGGAAGAATTACTGGAGAAATTACATGTGACCAAGGACTTGTCTCCCATTGCTTTTGTGAAGTATAACTTATGACCGCAGCTACTTTTGTTCTGCCTTCAATTCCTGTCTCATCTCATCTTTCTCTCACTTGGATTCAAAGAAGACAAAAAGGCAACTTTTAAGCTGTCACTGCTGTTAACATGCAGAGCACAGCTTGAGCATGACTTTATTTAAATGCTTCTGATTTGGAATAATTCTGTCTATTGTGCAGCAAGGATTGCTTGCACTAAATAACAGGATATTCCTCTTGCTGTTATCCAAGGCAGGGATGGCATGCTGATGGGCTGGCATCCCCCACACCGGAGTTAATCACAGACTGTTTTTCTGTGAGATGGTTTGGTTCCTCTTGGAAATGAAGTCACCAAAAAGACTGGATCAGAATAGCACTATTGTGAGGACTCTGTATGCTCTCTTACAAAGCCTGGCAGAAGCGCAAGGGTATTGTGATGACTGCTAACAATCAGCAGTGGATCTCCGGAGCTCATGATTGAGATGAAAGGGAACAGAAACTTAACTGGGATGAAAAGTATGTTTTTTAGTACAGTACAGCCCATCATCAGCTGCAAGGTCATTGCTCAGTCCTGGAAAGGACAGATTTGATTAGAGAACTAAAAAGGGACAACAGTTTCCTACTCCTACAAGTGCTACTGCATGCCCTGATAAAAGTTTTTGACAGATTAACAGTCTTCCTTCCTTATGGGAACCAGTGTTTGGAAAGCATACCTATTGCTTTCTTGCTAGAATACTCCAGTGGGTGTTTGTACTTTGGAAAGGAAAGCAATTCCTTACTGTCCTATTGTACAAAGTCTCATCTCTGGTTAATATTGTTCACATGCTGCTGCAGAGAGAGAGGGCCAGATTCTCATATCCTGGATGAATGTTATCCCAGTGTCCTTGAAAGACTTGCTGTGATGACAAATGACTTTTCATAGTTTTCTGTCAGGCTGAGAAAGGCAGGGCAGTAGGAAGACATCATCAAATGCTCTTGATGTGTCTTAGTGACGTAAGACCCTGCTGTGTCTTGGGAATCTTCAGAGCTGATGACCTGACTTTACTGAATCTTATATATGTCGCAAGGTACAATCAAAACTATTAAGACACATTCATGTAAAAACATGAAATCATATTACTTCAAGTCGCTTAGCAAGTTAAACCTGGAGGAACTATTGTTGTGATCAGCAGCATGGGGACCTGTGGTATGCTGTCCTGGGGGCTTAGATCCCACCTTTCCTGTGAAAAAGCAGGAACTTTAAACCCAGAAATGCAATGCTTTTCATTCTGTAGACCCGGAGATCACCTGCCAGCAAACTGCGGTTTAGGATCTGTGGTGATGCATCCTCGTAAGCATAACAAGAGGCAAAGGTGAGAGGGAGAAGCAATCAGTTTGCCTTGTTAAAAAGTGACTGGGGAACAGCGTCAAAAGCCTCAGGTCAGGCACATCTGAAAGCTTGTCTGTGGCTCCTACTTAAAACTGTAGCTTGGTTATAGCAAAAATTTCTCTCTCTTCACAAAGCATTTTGCAACCACCTCAAGGAGCTGTGGTATTCGTGACACACCTGGCAGGTACATCACAGCTTTGGGGACATAGCAGCACAGAGAGTTATTTTTCCATGCCTAGAAATTCTTTGACAGGCAGTGAAGGGATCTACACTACTGCTTCTTTCTCATCCAGTCTTAAGCCTGCCTTAGTGTGCACCATCCCTGTGGCTGTTTCCCTCTCCCGGCAAGGTTTGCAGGTTCAGCATGTCTGGCTGTAGCTCAGATATGGGGGAGGGAGTGCCTGAAAGAAGCAGCACAGTGGTTCCGGAGCCTAGCAGCCCCCAAGGCTGTTCATGCAGCTGCTTTAACCAAGCCAAGGGCCAGTTTGTAATAGTGTCTGACAAGTTTCACTGTGTTTATTGAGCTCCTAAAGGCTGGGGTGGCATAAGGGGAGATTATCCCTTCATCAGCCGTTGTGTGCTGTGGTTTTCTAACATGCACAGCAGTATCGACTGGCACTGGGCACGTGGTGTCCTTGGTCATGGAGCTACAAGTCAGCTCTCCTGAAGAGGAAGAATCAATGTCTGTCTGTGTGAACATCCCAGCTTTGAAGTCTTGTGGTTGTTAAACTCTAATTTTAGCGTGACCCAGAGAGACTCCAGGGAGGAGGCAGGTGGGGCTGGCAGAGCACTGAAAGTGCCTCTGTCTGTGTCAATGCTGGTTCCCCTTGAGCAGCAGGTTTAGGGCTCACGTTTGCAGCAGTTCTTGGAAACCTTTCTGAATTCATCTGCAAGTAAATTTCCCTGAGTCAAGTGAGCTTAGGGGCCAGAATTTTATTCTTTTAAAAAGTACAAAGGTCTAGACAACAAATGACTGTAGCTTATTTTAACTAGTTAAGCAAAAAGCATTCTTTGTATCCTGATGCTTTGCAGGCACCTGAGCAGTATTTCCTAGAATCTTGGGGAGCATCTGTGCTTTTTCTGCCTCTCACACTGGCTAATGATGAATAGTACACAGTGTTTCTCTGTCTGTCTGATCTCTCAGGCTGGAGGGAGTGAAATTACTAATAAACATTTGGCTTGTAGTTGTGTCTCAAGGACAGGACATTCTTCCTGCTAATTGGAAGAAAGGGGGAGAATTCTTCTGACTGGTTCCAGAGGACACGCGTCTCGAATCATGAAAGCATAATCTCCTAATAATTCTGAAGGATTTTTGCTCCGAGACATTTAAGCACTTGGAAGTGTTTCTACATAAAGAAAAGCTTATAGCATATCTCCCAGATGTCTACCACTGCCCTTTGAAATGTGACAAAGACCCAGTGGCACAATTCTCTACTCAGATGTCATATCTGTGTGGTGGTTCCCACGATAAACCTGGTGTTTCTACAGTCCAGACTGATGTGCAGAAATAAAAAATATTCACCAGAGACTGCACTGCAGGTAGAGGAGGCAAACTTAGCTTCCTGTGAAAACAATAATGGCCAATACTGAATAGTTTTCAGGAGTCCAAGAACTGGCATTTTCTTTGAGTAGATCCAAATTGACTTGTGAACTTGGATCAGGGACCTCACTGGTCTGTGTGCACCATCACAGAGTTTTAATTTCGCTGTCTATTCTTAGGTATCACATGTAGTTTTGTTTTTAGTGATAGACTCCTACAAGGGTATGTGAGAATAAGTAATACATTCTACAGTGACTGTGGCTCTGTTGCAAATAGCAGCTTCTGGCTCTAATTTCTAATCCTGCATCATCTACAAGGAGTTTTGCTCAGTTGAACATGCACCCTTTTCTCCAATTTTTGCTCCTGCCACAGTCTCCAAAGCACAGTTGATGTACTGCTTGCTGTGATCTGGTCATGCATTTGTGTGTTTTTCTCTGAGTCCTGTGGAAAGGACTGATCTGGCTGTCATTAAATATTTTCCTGCTCACACTAATGGTCAGCATAGTTTGTGGCTGTAGTAGCCCAAGAGGTTTCTGTGTCACTGGGAGGGAAAAAGAAAGTGGGTCTCTCAAAACTGAAAGCACTATAAAATGATTACATCAACTCATGACATGAAGGAGAGAGAGTCTGAGAGCCCACTGGGTTTGTTTCACATCACAGCAGTGAATTTATAAACTGGAAGTACATTTGCTACATTTTTTCCTTAGTACAGCTCATTTTTGTGTCATACTCATTAAATCAAGGTGGCCAAGGGCTGAACCATTTCTATAAAACTGTCATACATAAGTGGGAGAGATGGTGCCTGACCCCAAAAGATCACAGTCTGAATGCCTCAGACACATGAAAGGTTGGAAGGAAGAGAGGTACAGAGAGAGAAAGTAACTTCCCCAAGGTCACATAAAAAGTAGCAGAGTTCAGACTGTACTGTAATTCTCACACCACAAACCCTCCCCAGGTTTTGGACAATTTGACAGTACCTATCCAAGTGGGGGCCCTTGTGGTGAGCTGGTTTGCAGAGAGCTGTTATCTTCTGACTACTTTATTTTGGTAACAATAATGTTGCCATTGTGTCTAATGAAAGTAGAGGATTTTTTCAGCCCATCAGCACAACCATGAGATCAGTCTGTAGCCTCTGAAAGTGAATTTAAACAGCACTGACACTATCAAACATGATTTGAAGTGACTGTATATTTTGTGCCTCGCCTCGCAGAGCCAGGATGATGGTGATTTCCTGTATTATCTCTAATATGATTAGGTCATTTCTTGCCCACTCATGTTTCTGTACGTTTCAGCTAGGGCAATAGTCATTGCCAACATCAAATCTGGTTCTGAAAGGTCTATAATGGAGTCCCCATAATTTTTATTCCAGTAACTGAAATGCTTTCAGATCTGAAAAGAGATGGGAAGTTTTCTAAGTTTAGGAATAAGAGAAGGATTTTTGGGTTTCTGTTTTGTTTTGTTGTGGGGTTTTTTAAACCAAGATTAGTGTTTGCATGGGAGAAACACAACAAAAATATGGTGGGAAATTCTCCAACCAATTATGAGTATAAAAAGGAAGTCTGGACTGCACTGCAGTTATGCATTTTCTGCAACTGTCTAGTGTTCCTCTGCTGAAGTCTTCAATCTGCTACTGCATGGATTCCTGAAAAATACAAACAACTCTTTTATCAGGGCATAGCTTGAACATCTTCATGTAAACACATCCCTGTTTTCTCTCTCCCTCTTCTAGATCGAATATAAGCTTTGCAATGGGTCTGACAAAGAGTGTGTCTCTCCCACAGCCAAATTCATGAAGAAGGAAACACTGAAGGTATGTGCAAAGCAGCCAAGTCAGCATGAGGTGACTTTCTTTTACAAAACAAGTAGTACCTTTCAAACAAATTATTGGGAACTACTTGGAGCCATTTCATATAATCACAGAATTTTAGGGGTTGAAATGGACCTTACAGATCATCTAGTCCCAACCCCCCCACCATGGGCAGGAAGACCCAGAGAAGCCTCCAGCTCTTCTAGGAGTCATTATAGGCCAAGGGCATTTACAGGCTTTATATACAGGATTAGATTATATACTGCAAGCAGAACAGATCAGTGTAATTATTTCACTCTGTTTGCATGTTCCAGAGCCTTTAGGCACCTCAAGAGGACTGTAATCCGTCATTGGTCTTGTTAGGATGGGTTTGCCTAGGAAATTGGAGCAAACTGTAGTTTCAATGCTTACTTGTCTACCAAACCAAAGTATAAATAATTTGGTTTGAATGAAATTGGATTTAATGTGTTGAATTCGAGGGGTGAGGAGGACTGGGTGTTCAGCCTCTTTTCATTCCCACAGAATAAAGCCAAATTAGGTTACGTTTAGTGAGACTTCAGGAGCAAAGAAAATGCCTGCTATCTTGTTATGTTTTTGTTCTTCCTTGTGCTCATTTCTGGGGAACCTGTGCTGTGTCAAGATCTAGCTGTGCTATACATAGTTGTCCTTAATGCATTATGTTCTTTCTTCCCTCAAACAGGCCATGATTACAGCTGCTATATTTTCTCTGTTCTCAACCAGGTACAAAAAAAAAATTACAGACAGGAGAAGAAAAGAGCTACCAAACAGCTCTTCAGTGCTCTGAAGGATCCCAGCGTAGTGATCACAGCAGACTGGCTGAAGGTATTTAATACAGACCATTGCTTCTGAGGCTATAGGAGAAAAAGAAAGCGAGAAGTAGTTGATGTGCCTGAGACTTATGCACTAGCACTTTTTTGAGTTGACAACTGAGTAATTTTGTGTTGAAGTTGCTGTAAAGCTGTACTTAAATAACTGCTACAAAGGTGGAACACTGGGGAATATTTACCTTCCATTTTAACCTAACTCAGTCCATCTATTCCATGTCCTTATGCAGCAACAAGGTCTCAAGAAGTGCATAGCACAAAGGGAAGTTTTGATGTTTCTTTCTTTCTTCCTCTCTGAAAGAGTCTGCTGGCCTCTTCCCATTGAAGTGGTTTTGTACTGAAGAGGGAAGAGACAGAGTAAGAGCCTGGAAATGGATAGATACAGCTTGTTCTACTGACAGTTAGATTTTATATTGTCACAGCCCAGAATGAAACATACTGGACCTCATGACCTGTAATTTCTCCTTCTGCATGGACTCAAGCAGTGACAGCTTCTCATTGAAATCCTGAAACTTTGTGGCTAAGTAAATTTGGACTGACACTGAGAGATGTTACCTTTAAGCACTGTATTTCTCCTCCTTTGGGGCCATTTAGCCTCTTAAACTAATAGTGAATTGGTTGCTCCTTTTATATTGGCAATACTTAATTTCCAAACATTGCCAAACACATAGCTCTTAAAAAAAGAAGTAACTTAAGTATTGAATGAAAGAATACAATAGTATTTGACTAGTGTGAAATACCTCCAACATTGCTCTACAGTCAGTATTAGAGGCCAGAAAACTGACATGCATATGGTTTATTTGATAAATCAGTTTGGCAACAGAGTGTTTCCATAGTGTTTAGTGTTAATGATAGATAAATACTGAGACTTTTTAAAATACAAAATGCCTGCTGCATGTTTGATGTGACTGGAAATTTTCTGGTCAGCCACAAAACCAGAACGCTGACATAAGACTTCAGGTTTCACCTACGTACGTTGAAGGCAAGAAGACCTTAGGCAAAATATAATCTTACTGAGAAACTTCTCCATTCTTAAGGCTATTATCAGGTTTAATGTCTTCTATACAAGACAGAGCTGCACTGAGCTTGATGGGGAGGTAAACCAGCTGGAGACAGTATTTTTAGAAATGGGAAATTTGACAGAACCCATTAGTGGCTATGTTCTGCAGAACACTATTAAAGTGACTTATAAGTCTTGATAGACTAGCTATAACATTTTTATATGCAGTATTCTAATTGGCATGTCCTCCATGATTATCAACTGATCACTCTCACATCGCTCAGCCAGCAGTCCTGATTTCCTAAAAAAATTTCTTGAGCTGGTAATACTAAGCTAATATTAAAAATATGAAGAACACTAAGCCCATAGTAAAAATATGAAGACTAGATTCTGATAGCCAGATGTACAAGGTGTGGGATTTTGCTGTGAGATCCTTAGAACTGTTCAGATAATGCAGTTTATTTTCCTTAGGAAGTGTGTTGTGGTGCAGCCTTGGAATAAAAATATACTGGAAATGCTGTATAAATACTGAATAAATGCTGGTTTTCTTTTAAGGAGCAACATAAATATAACTTTTTGTTTTCTCCCTCCTTTCCTCCAGATTCGTGGGACGCTGAAGAGCTGGACCAAACTGTGGTGTGTCCTGAAACCAGGAGTGCTGCTGATTTATAAGACGCCAAAGATCGGACAGTGGGTTGGGACAATCTTGCTCCATTCTTGTGAGCTCATTGAGAGACCCTCCAAAAAGGATGGCTTCTGCTTTAAACTTTTTCATCCTTTGGATCAATCAATCTGGGCTGTAAAGGTAACAATCTTGATGAGTTGAACAACCTCTTCTTGGTCACCAAAGTTTCTGAGCACTAGTATTATCTAGCACTGATTTTATCGAAATTTGCATTTATTCAGTTACTGTTAGCAATGGTGAATTAACTGCATAAAAAGATTAAAGACACCAAAGTTTGATCATTGTATGACATCAGAGGAACATAGCCTTTATGACTGGTTCCACAAATGTGTCATTCTTGGTCTACAGATGCAAGCAGACACTGAGGAAAGGGGAAACCTATTTGTGCAGGAAAAGAGGTCAATACCTAAAAGCTATCAAGCCATGGCCTATATCTTCAAAAGGAGTTGAGGAATAGACCCAGTTAACTAAATTCCTCAAAACAAGGACACACAAAGCACCACATGCTTTGCACAACACTGGAAGAAGGTTGGCAAAGTGCCAAAAAAATCCCAGGTTGATAATTTGACTTTTTTTTTCCTAATGCCTCTGAGGTTCGGATTTGTTTGCAGTGGACTTGGAACCCAGTAGTCTGCTCAAGCCCTGACTGTTCCACAGAAGTGTGACTTTGGATAGGTTGCCAGTCTGCTCAAGCCGTGACACAGAAGTGTGACTTTGGATAGGTTGCCTTTATTGTCTCTTCTTTGAAATGGAAATAGCTAGGTTTTCTCTACTTCACTAATTCTTCAGGCTGAGACAATCTCTTCCTGTACACACAGTAGCTCCTGCAGTGACCTGTGGATCTCACTGTAACACAAATAATTAGTAGTTTCTCACACTTAAAGTAACTCCCTGCAAATTTTAAAGAGACACTGCTTTTTCTTCTTTCCTTTAAGAAGGAAAAAACAAAGAAAGAAAAAAACTATCTAATGCCTTTGATCAAAGGGGAAGACTCCAGTACCTCCTGAGACACACTGAGAGCCACATCTGCTGGATACCCTGAAGACAAAACTTAAGTGTTCTTGAACTCTGGTTTCCCTGTTGCAAACAGTGACTCGGCAGAGTTATTGCAGCCTTGAATTCTCTAGGAGACATTGTGAATGTAAACAAGGCTTTACAAGCTAGTGCCTTGCTGCAAGGTGGTCAGCAGAGTGAATGTACTTGGAAAGGCTCATGTGAGAGCATTGAAGGCACTTGTCACTGGCATCAGAAGTTCTAACAAACCCAAGAAGCTCTGTGGGAGCAGGTCAAGCAGACACACTTCTGCTCGTCGGTGCAGTTAATTGAAGAGCTTTAAACACAGCTATACAATCACTATAAACAGTCTTTCAATTTTTAATAAGGTAGGAGGGGAGAATTAAAATTAACCTCAACAACCAGGGTAAGACCTCAGCTCTGATCTGTGCCAGGATGCATTGCTTTACCTTAAAGTCCTGAGGGTTTCATTGCTGCTTTGCTTCTGAGTCAGTTTTGAGAGTTTTGATGCTTTTTTAATTCAGAGCATGCACCCAAGAAGGCTGTTGATCATTTACTGTCTGTAAGCAAAACATTCCTTGTGACTTGACAGGTCAACTGAATTCTTCTGAGAAGCACAGTCAGGAGAGGTAGTGAAAAAATAGAATCAAAAGTGCAGTCAGGTACTGAAAAGTAGTCACTGACAGATCTGAAGTGTTGCCCTAGAATGCCCTTCCCTTGATATGAAACATTCAAAATAAAGATAAGTTTTTATCAATATGTATGTGTGTTTGAGCATGTGTATGTATATCTAATTCTTGTCTGAAGAGAAGTTTTTATCAATATGTATGTGTATTTGAACATGTGTATGTATATCTAATTCTTGTCTCTCTTGAGAAAATATATGATAGACATAGGAATTAGTATATTAAATGTGAATGGAATATATCTCTGAAAATGCTTGTGTACTAGAGGAAGTCCAAAGAGGTTTGAATTTTAAAGTCAAAGTAGTATTCTAAGTCTCTGGGGAAAGATATTTAGAAAGCTACGTTTTAGCTGCATAGTAGGATATTCCCTGAAACCTGAATTCAGCCTGGATTGTTGTGTGGGATGGAAACTTTCAGCTGCAAGGTAAACACCAAAATACGTGTCAAGAATAAATCCACCAGTGAACTGCTTGATGTCAAAGAAGCTGTCTGCACGCTGACAACAGTTTAAGGGTGAAACTGCTAAAAATACTGTTTCATTTTATGTCATTTTGTGGCCTCCTTTTAGAGCAACTGGAGCAGAATTGACTGATCTAAATTGGTTGCGTATAACTATGCAAAGAAAGTCTGTTTCTCATGCCTGAGCCTGAGCTTAAGCAAAGAGCCCAAGTTACTGTCCATGTATAACCATGCAAAGAAAGTCTGTTTCTCATGAAATGTAGATTAACCTGAGTTTAAGCAAAGAGCCCAAGTTACTGTCCATCACAACAGAAATAATATCTGGCAAAACAACTTTCCCTTTTGGCTACAATGGCTTGTGAATTTTCCAGGGATTATCTAGGCTGGAGTTGATGATCCAGCTTTAACTTGCATCAGTGGACTTGCAGCTAACTCAGGGTAATTAATAAACACCTTTGTATGTGTTGGCCTGGCTGCCCAGCAGTGGTCTGGGTCTCACTGCAGGATTCAGCCCTGGAACAAATGTCTAGTTCACTACCATAGATATTTATGGTAGTGCTAGCCAATAGGCTTTGATGTGTAAGCATTTAACTTCAGTTCGAGTGGGCTGAAGTTTGGGGTGCCTTTCAAGTGCTAGGAAGGTAAGATATAAGGCCATTGCTTGTAGTTGAAAGCTAAATACATGAACCAGGGTACTGTTTTTCCTGTAAAGCTCTCTAGGGTTTAGAGCTATCTTAGAAGTATGTTGCTGAGGGGAAGAGTCCTTTATTCTACACTGCTGCCATGGCTTTTTGAGAGTTTTAGCTTGAAACTCCTTTGCAGTGCAAATGGATTAGACCTTTTACTTATTTGCTCTGCCCAAGCCTTTGTAAACCCAAGGCCAAAACAGCCAAGGTCTCAAAATCAGCCAGCAGCAAAAGCAGCAGTAAGAAAAAACTTCCCCTGCACACTTCAAATCCTGCTGCAGAGGCATTTTGTCAACTGTGTGAAGGCAGTGTGATCCCACACTGCTCCAGGGAAGAGGCGATTTGCCGAGGAGACTGGGGAATGCCAACCTAGTGATTAGTGTGAGAGTGTTGGTGTCTGTCCTCTTGCTTCACAGAGGGAGTGTAGGGCAATCAGCTGGCAGTGTTTGCCTGGTTGTCCCCAAAAATGTCCTGGAATAGGTCATACTTCCCTTTGAGCTGAACAATGTGGGGTGGGAAGGCTTTTATTATCTGCAACTTGTTCTGGCATTTGTTTAGAGTGCTAAGTAATTTGAGGTCAGACCCACTACATCTGGGAATATATATAATTTTAGTTTTGTTGATATCAAGAACTTTGAATCATTTTTTTAAAGAAAAAAGTCCAAATAATGTGCTTGTGCTCCTGCTTTTACAACTGTTTATTCCATTCCAAAATACAACACAGTTAGTTTCATCTTCATTCTTACAGTTATCCACAATACTGTTCGTGAGATATTTTTCTCCTTTTTTAAACTTTGTTTTATGACTCTCCAAGATGTCCTGTCATACTATAAAGCTGCCAGTCCACTCCATTTTTCAAAGCCTAATCACCCCCTGTTTGATAATGCCTCTTGAGTCTCAAATCAAATGTAAAGACACTAATGATCTGAAGATGATCTTTTCTTAGTTGTACTGCATAGAGGCTGTAGTTGAGCTCTGGGTCCTGGTGCAGCAGGGATAACACTCACTTTTAGGGAGAGATAGTCATTGTTTTAGAGGTCTTGGACTCTAAAGAGGCCTGATGCTCAAAGGCTGGGAGACAGAAAGCATCATTATCTCTGCTGTGCAGATACAGAACATCATTTGCTCTGTGCAGATGCTGACTTTATTTTTGTGGCCTACTCTCTTTTCTTTCTGTGGGAAATAGCCCCCTCCATATATGAGCATGCTTTACTATTGAATATGCTTCCTTGACAGGGTGACCTGGCTGCTCCTTGAGTTTATCCACATGCCTAAATGCCTGTTAAAACCTTGTGTTAGTCCCCCCTTCCCATCTCCCTCTTTTTTAAAATACTGTTTTTCTGTACTGTTTGGTTGTGGGTTTTTTCCTCAAACAGAGCAAATATCAACCTCTGCACCAAAAGCACAAGTAATGGTGTTATCAACAGTTCTGGAACACCCTGCTCAGCTGCAAGCTACTGAAAGGAAAAATGCCATGGGGAATGATGCCTGATTGCATTAATGTCACTAGTAATGTCTTAAGCTGCTCTGCTCTGGTTTACTAATCAAATCTCACCTTTGCCAGTCCTGACTATTAAGCCTTTAAACAGTCCTAATTTTGTGAACCTCCTGTGGGAGAGGGAAAGGAAAAATGAAAGTGAGTAATGATGATCCCAGTTTCACCTGGCAGCAGAAGGGCCCCACAGATGTGAAGGCAAGAAGCTAGACTGGAGACTGTCTTCTCAGCACTGCATCTTTGGGGCATACACTCTGATACAATTTGGTGCTTGTCCTATGTTTACACTTTTCATTTAGCACTGCATCTTTGTGGCATACACTCTGATACAATTTGATGCTTGTCCTATGTTTACACTTTTCATTCTTTCCAAACTTTGTTTTTCTGAGTGTAACTTAAAAACAAAAATCCCAATAAAACCACCATTTAACTACGAGGCACTTGTATACAGGAGCAGTTTTCAGTAGCAGTCACAGTTCCCTACATATAAACTAATACCAAGGAGAAGTCCTTCTTTCAAGGAGCAGGATTGGATACTATAAAGGCCTATGTAAGGGAGGAGAGTCATACTCAAACTGCAAAAATCTGCCTACAGATTTTCAGCATTATGTGGTATTCTCTGGAGACTCAAGGAGATCTGTATTGGAGCATCCTGGAAAAAACCATGAGGAGAACTGTATTGGAGCATCCTGGAAAAAACCACTTGTTCCACCCTGTAGGTGACACAGTGATCATGCGAGTATTGGTCATGTTTTCTGCTCTGCTTTTGTTTCTGACATAATGTCTGCATATTTGAGAAAGGATCTGCTTCTTTGTTGTTTGTTACAAAGTGAGGAAGAGAAGAAACTGAAGGAGGCTGGGTCACTTTGGAAAGGCAGTGAGAAGAGAAGGAACTGAAAGAGGCTGGGTCACTTTGGAAAGGCAGTGGAGAAGGGACTCCTATTTACTTCTGCCAGGTTGAAGCATGAAGTCCATACCAAGAAGAGTATGAAGGTGTGCTCACTGCATACAGGAACTGCTTTTTCTTAGCAACTTCTGGGGTTCAACAGAGGAGAAAATGTGGAGGAGATCAAGGTGGGAGCCTGTGGTTCTGCTTAAAGAAGTGCCTAATCCAAGATGGACTCAGCTTCCCTGGGAATACTTTCTGGAGGGTCATGCTGAAAAGATGGTGGCAGGATGTTTACAAGACACTGTGTTTTTTGCCAGAGCTTCTGAAGTAAAGCCAACATAAACACACAAAGCCTGAAATGGCCTTCACCCCAGACACCGTGGCATAAGGCTCTGGATTTAGAGATGAAGGACTGCAACCCTGCAGCATGTGCCCATGCTGGGAGACCTTTGGGCTTCAGTCTGTGGTTTTCCCTGTCCCCACATTTCCCCCAGAAAGGTTTTCAGAATGGAGTTTCCCCTTTGTTTCCTTCCAGAAAAGCTGCTGCTGCCTCCCTGCTTGAAGCACTCACAGCACAAGGTGTGGCTCTGCTGCTTTTGTGGTGGCACATGAAGGGTGTTTCAGTGTGTGTCAGGCTGCAGACAGACTCCACATGTACCTCATGGAGCTCCTAAGACATACACATGGTGCCTTCAGGTGTTGCACAAAGATGACTAACTGCAAATATTTGGCTGGTTTTGCCCCAAGTGACAGCAATAAGATTCTTCCATTCCTGAAGATCTGAATCTACACCGTAGGTTTTGGGCTGAGCATAATTTAGACCAAGCCCCATTACATAGGAGCTTGTTGCCTTGGAGCTGCAGCAGCAATGTTGTGATTACTAAAAAGTGTCTCTAAATTGCTCCATCTTCTTCTTTCATATGTCTGGGAAGGGTAGAAAGTCCATTGCAGCTTCTCTGCCTTACATCTTTGTCTCCACGTGCATTTGCAGGGACCAAAGGGAGAAAATGTTGGTTCGATCACTCAGCCTCTTCCCAGCAGCTACTTGATTTTCAGAGCAGCTTCTGAATCAGATGGTAAGTTTGGGGTTTTGTTTTCTTTCTCCAGATTGCAAACTTTCTGCTGGTTAAGAAAATAGGTTGATGCAAAAATATTGGTGTGTAAAGGAAAAAATGCTGACTCACCCAGCTCGAGATGCTGCTCCTTAGCTGTGGTCAGAATAGGTCAAGCAGACTACAGGGGTGTTTCATTTCACTCACTGAACCGTCACCTTTCTGTCTGTGTGTATGGAAGAAGGACCTAGGCTTCTTACTGTCGAAAAACACTAAGTCAGTATATACTAAAGGATGAAAGGAGTTGATCCTGAAATTGAGATGAGAGTGAGTTTTAACTCTTTCCTCCGTTCAGCAGAGACTTCAGTGGGTTATCTGCCTATGTCTTACATTAGGTAGAGATCTGTTGGAGGAAAATGGCATAGGAATATTAAAGAACTGTTGGTAGATGCCTTTCAGCCACCAGAATTTTCCTGTAAACTTGTTGTACTGTGGTTTACAGTAGAGCAGGCCCAGATGCTGGTGACTCCATATGTAAAATACCATTCTTGGAATTCACAAAGTTATGGAAGGTAAATTTAGGTCATTGTATAACAGACATGTCAGCTTGCTATGTGAAAATCTCAATAAAACTGGTGACTCCACATGTAAAATGCCATTCTTGGAATTCACAAAGTTACGGAAGGTAAATTTAGGTCACTGTATAACAGACATGCCAGCTTGCTATGTGAAAATCTCAATAAATGGCTTTAGCGGACCTAGAATATCACTGATTTATAAGTAGATAAGAAGATTAAAAACATGTTTTCATTCCATTTGACCTTCAGACTACTCTAATTTTTATTTTTTTTCCATAGCAAATTAACCCAGGCTGTTCATTTTATGGATGTTTTTCACCTACCCCACCAAGGGGGTTCATGTGCTCTTCTGGGTCTTATCTAGAGTAACTTCAAGGACATGAGGTCTTTCTATGGAGCACAGTGGGCTTTGAAAGTAGTGTTCTTCTGGTCCAGTGATGGTTTTACATATTCCTAAAGTCTGGAAATGGGACAATGCAAATGCACCTTTGACATGATACTTAGAATAGGAGTAAACCTTCTTTCATCACAGACTTGTGTGCTATTTCCCTCCTACCATGAAAAGAGGGCAGTTCATGGGGCGGGACACAATCTCGATGCTGAAAGCTGCTTGCAGATGTCAGTGTAGTGAAATGATATGAAAATAAGCACAGCTTATGTAGAGCCACAGAAGCACATCTATTTCCTTTAATATTGTGCTTTCGTAGCTTATTTGTGTAAAGGGATACAGGATTCTGACCTGGATTCAAATATTGATCTCTCTTGCCATGCCTGCAGGGAGAGCACTAGAGGCAATGGCCATAAACTGAGACAGGAGAGATTCAGATTAGATGTTAGGAAATATGTTTTCCGTGTTAGGGTGTTCAGGCACTGGACTGGTATAGCCAGGGAGGTGGGAACTTCCCTGGAAGTGTTCAAGAGGCATTTGGATCTGACACTGGAGGATATGGTTTAGGGGTTAGAGCAGAGTGTCAGGTTAATGGTTGGACTCAGTGATCTTAGAGGTCTCCTCCAACCTTGATGATTATATGATTCTTTGATTCTATCACCTGTCTAGAAAGGGATAGATTGATACAATAGTGTCTTGGGGGGAAAAATGCTGTTGAGGTAGAACTGCTGAATTAGAGGCATTTCACACCCTGGTTATACAGACAGCCCACAGAGCAGATATATGGAACAATCCTACAGAGTTCTTAAGCAATCAAATAGCTTCAGCAACTCCCTGTCAGTCCAGATTTTCTAAAATATTACTTCCTTAGAGATCCATGGAACTTGGCTTTCCGTTAACTTTATTATTGATGATTAAACTGTAGAGCCAGCCTGGCAAAGAGACCTGTGGCTGGACTTCTACTGTCTCTTTTTGTGCTACTGCCATAGGCCACTTACATGGAGTAGAACAGTTTTTGATTTGTTCAAACTAACCTCACCCATAAAGGCTCCCAAACTAGCAATAGCTTCCAAGGGATCATCAGAGGTAAGACTTTTCTAGCTGTGATCTCTCTGTCTGGGTCAAACAGTACGTGCTGAAAAAGCACAAAAGGGACCATATCTGGCATGTGAGAATTTCCAATATTGAAAAGCCTGTGGGAAGTTTTCTGCCCAGTGAATTATTGTGTGTCTTTGGTATCCTAAGAGCTTAAAATAGCGAGTTACTGGAACACGTTTTGAAAGCCAAGATATTGGCCAAGATTCTTGGGAAGCATGCAGTGACCAGGCAAATCAAAGTAGAGTTACTTTAGGATTTTGTATTATTTTCTTTACTTGGCTGCTTCTCTACAGTAGGGTTGTAATGTTAAATGGAAAGCCAGTGTGATCAAGGGAAGGAGGAGGAACTGAGATATCTCTCAGTCAAATATCCTAAACGCGTACAGAGAAAATAACTAAGGCCTTTTGTTCAGCACAAAGTAAAATGTGCTCTTGAACAGCACTAGGAATGCCCTAGAGCTACCTGCACAGGTTTAGAGCACCTACATTTATGCCTGGTAGATTCTGAGTCTGAGGAGGTGACTGTGACAGCTGACGTGAAGTAAAGCTTTGGGATCTGTCCATTTAGCAGTGGACTTCACAAAAAAAATTTTTATTGTATTGCACCAGAAATATTAGCCTGAAAAATGGTGTAATTTTCAGCTGAATGAGAGTATTTGACTTCACAGCTGAGGTCAGTGAGCTGTGAGAAGTGGCTGTACCGTGTGCAGGAAGGGAAGGATGTGAATCTGCAGGCAGGAGGGAAGATCAGCTGCCTGCCAAGCACCAGAGCTGTCCTGGCATCATGACTGAGCTATGCTCCTTTTGTTTGTTAGTGAACCTTTGTGGGGGCAGTTTGGGGGTGTCTGCTCCATGAAGCAATGTAGACATGCTGACAAATGGCCAAACACATGGATGTCACAGTCAGGCATGAGTGACTTGAAGCTGGTATTAACATCAGTAGGTCATGTAAAACATGTGAAGAGAAGGACATGAGGAGTAGCAACTTAAATTTAAAGAATTCTCTGTAAGATGCTGCAAATTAAGGTTTGTACTGTGCAGTTAATACAGTTTGATTTTAAGCCCAGGAGACGTTATTGAAATGGTTGTAGACTGTTATATAGCTGTACCTCTTGTAAAGAGGCATCTCCAGGAGGGTGTGCCTGAATTTGTTTCACCTCTTTAGTGACTGGTCAAATCTAGAGGATGTGGTTATGGTCAAGAGAGACAGGAGATTGAGGTAAAATGAGCTAAACCAGCTGACACAAATGGGACAGGTGGAATCTGTTCCCTTGCGTAATGTTAGTGTATATTTGTAGTATGTTCACATCTCCTCCATGGATACAATACTGTGTGAATCTACAGCATCTCTGGGGAGATATCCTGACCGTGTTCCTCTTAACACAGTTTCCCATGTTAGTAGTGGAAAAGGAACCACAAAGCATTTGGCAAATATAACTAACTTGTGCAGGCCTCTGACTTGCTGGGGAATATTGAGTTGCAGCATATGTTAGATGTACAGTTCTGCTATCCAGGCAAGTATATCATGATCAGCAGCTACATGGCCTACTTTTTCTCTCAGCATTTCAGAATCCCTTTTTTCCCCTCTGCCATACCATCTGTGACAGACTGTTGGTAGGATTTGAGATCCTGACTTCTGGACAGTCTGCAGAACCACCACTCAGCTACAGTAGATTTCACATTTACAGACCACAGCAGCAGTCTGCTTTGTGATGTGTTTTAAAGATGTCTGGAAGGTCATGTCAGCCTATAGAGCTCAACCTGTGCAAACATAGGGTCTTCTTTTCTTACCAGTTTCAAAAAAGAAAACTGCTATCTCCAAGGCAGTGACTGCATATACATTTCAGATTTAAGCTGATGAGTGACTTAAAATTAGTAGTTTAAATCTGTCCTGACCTTACTGTGCAGACCATTCTGGTGTTGCCCCTGAGACCTCCTAACCAGTGCCCCAGACTTCCTACACTTTTTGAGTCACCTGCTTAAATCTTACAGTGCAGATCTCCACTTTGCCACAGACACTGCCACTGAAGGAATTACCAGGGGAATTCAAAGTGGCACATTACTGAAGATTAACAGTGGAATTGTAAACCATGCCTACATTTTGTTCCTTATGCCTGTCCACTCCTTCAGGCATTCTTTGGGTAGTCTCTTGTCTAATGTAGATGGACTTGGGTGGAAATCCTCATGGTCAGGGTTACAGTGTTGTTGTTTCTTTGCTAGGCTTCTGGCCCTTCCTCCAGAATTGGGGCTCTGATCTGGGGAGGAAATTAGATAATTGAAATAAGGGTCATGCATAGAGGCAATGAACCAGAAGAAAGATTGCAATTTGAAACCAAGTTCACAATGAAATATATCACTGGATCCTGGCAGTACTGGAAAAAATAGAAGTTACCTTTTTAGCTGCCTTTCATATTGCTTAGACCTTTCACAGCAGTTTAGAATCCAGGCATTTGCAACCAGACTTCATTCAGCTCGGTGCATAAATTGCACCTGCAGCTAATTGAGACCTCACATCCTTGCATCTTGACAGCCAAAGTGCAAGAAATCATGGGTGCAGGCACCCAAGTGGTACAGCAGAATAAGCAGTCAGCTGAACACGATGACCTTAATGTTCACTGACTGAACCAAATCAGCCTCTTCCTCACGATTCGTGATTTGTGTGCACTTGAGCAAGAATTCATCGTTTCCAGGTGACAGTCTACTTCAGGTTGATTTTTAAATGCATCTATCTTGTAAGTGTGAGGCATGAGGCCAAAGCTGGATGACTTTAATAATTCAAGGAGAATAATATTCCCTTAGTGATGCCTCTCTGGAGGAATGTATGGTTACTCAGTGTGAGACTTTTGAAATCTTAATTGGCGAGAGATTCATCCCAGGTGTTTTGTAGCTACAGGAATGCAGTGAAAAAGAAGTATAGTCCTGGAATGAGATTATGGTGTGATTCCATCTCTAGCAGATTTTTGTTACTGTTGGGTGCTGCGAGAACATTGGCTGCATCCTCTGTGACTAGCTGTTGCAAAATGTGGCAGAGGGACTTGGCACATCACATTATGAGTTGTTCTAGGTGAGCGATGGTGACTGCGAAGAATTTCAAAACTGAATAGCTTAGTGTTTTCCATGCTGCCTTTTTATTTTTTGTCATGTGGGATATTGTTGTAATTTTAGAGCTATTTGAAGACTAGGATAGACTCAAGTTATTCCTTGATCTGAACTTAGGTTAGCAACATAAGCACCTTCTGTTGTTTTGTTTGGGTTTTTGGTTTTTTTCCAAGAGGGAGAAGAAATGGGTTTTGTCACTTGGTTTTAGTAGTTCCTTTTTTTCTGGGAAAAAAAAAAGAGTTGGTGCAGGCACATGCCTGTTCCTGTTCAGCCTTGCAGCCTCCAGGTTTCTGCACAGTGCCCTGCCAACCTGGGAAGTGGCCTGCAAGGAGCTGTAGTGATTCCCATTTGCACAGCTGTATTGCAGGAGTCATCTCAAAGGACCACAAAGTGCTTTTCCAGCCTGCTGAGCCAAAAGGCCTGAAGAAGGCAAATGGAAGGTTTCAAAGCATATGTGGGATGCATGTTCAGCTTTGTTTTTGTGAAGTCAAAGCAATGTGTGTCCTTCATTAGCTTTTGTTTTCCCAAACCTTTCTAGGGGGAGGGTCTTTGGAACCCAGCTGTGTTTAACAGGTTTTTCTTCTAAGAGTTTCCTATTTCAAATTGTCACCAAAGACTGTTGTCATTTTACAATAAACACATAGAGAAAAAAGGGTTACAGGCCTACTCAGGGGAGACTCCTTGGAATTTGATGGGGGTGTGGGTGTGTTTCAGTTGAGCACAGATGAGTGATATGCAGATGTGTTCCCCTGACATCCCTTCTCCTGGGACACCTGTCACATGCTAAATGATGTGATCATCATTTGCTAAAGTCATGTAGGGAATGGATGTTGAAACCAATGTTTGATGCAAGGAGAGAGGCTGGTACAAAATGGAGCAGGAACCAAAGCTAACACTAGCACTCTGCTAGGGCATCTGCTTTTGGCAATTTAGGAACAGCCTTGTCAGAGAGTCTCACTCGTTCCCCTTTGTCCCTTTTGAGCCAAAGGTAGCTAGGCAACCTACTCCACTGACCAGTTCAGGTGCTGAGAGATGGGTGATATGAAATGTCCTCCTTGTGCCAACTGCCAGTGTGAGTTACCTAGCTGGACTTGACTTTGCACATCAGAGCAGGGGATCTCCTCTGGGTGGGGTGGCATTTCTCCCCATTATGATCCTCACTGAGAACTCTGTTAGCTTGGAGGGAAGATTTCTGTTGCTGGGCTTTGTAAATCTTCTATATGGCTTGTGAGATACATGGGAGTGTTAGCACAGATGGACTATTTTGCTCTCTGCCTCTTTCATCCCTGCCCCTCTGCAGCCCAGGTAAGAGCCACAGCTCACTCTAGGGCTGCCCTGTGTGAGTCAGTAACAAAAATACTCTAAATACAATGAAGGGTCAAGCTCAGAAATAGAATTTGAAAGGGAGTACTTAGTTCACAGCTCCTAAGGAGAAGGAGGTAATGCAGGTGTTTTGGAGACATCATGAGCTCTGCAGATCATCTTGAGTGCCATCATGTGGCACGTACAGGACAAGCAGGGCATCAGGCCCAGCCAGCATGGGTTTATGAAAGGCAGGTCCTGCTCGACCAACCTGATCTCCTGCTATGACAAGGTGACCTGCTTAGTGGATGAGCACTGGAACAGCCTACCCAGGGAAGTGGCTGAGTCACCATCCCTGGAGGTGTTTACAAGATGTGTAGATGTGGCACTCAGGGACATGGTTTAGTGATGGGCTTGGCAGTGATGGGTTAACGGTTGGACTTGCTGGTCTTAGAGGTCTTTTCCAACCTAAACTGTTCTATGGTTCTGTATCATTTGATGTAAGAAGAGCTTAAAAAGCCTTAGGGGAGATTCTGCCATAGGCTGACAATCTGCTTTGGGCTTTTTCTTCAGAATTTTGGCATATGATCATTTTAAGCCATAATTTGTGAAAAATTTTAACTGATAATCAATGCCAGTGTTTTATATTGCACCTTTAGACACCTCAAACCTTCCAAAAGGATACTATTGTAACTCTTTTTTGCTTCCTGTATATGCATTCTATTGGGCTGCCATTCCTCTCTGAAGGAATCCACATTTTGCACTCTTTTCTGATCTAATTAACTTGCATACAAAAATCCCCTACTTGAGTCAACCACTCAAAATTAGAATATATGAGAATTGAAGTAACCATGAAGCCTTCATGCAGACCACTGTGACTCTAGATGACAGCCTTTAATTATGTGACCACATACTTTTCTCCACTTCTGCAGTTCCCAAGGGAGTGAGTAGACTTGTCAGGTAAGCAATTAAGTAATCCAGGTGCTAGCATTTTTGTATCGTGCTCAGAATGAAGAAGAGTATTACTCAATAGCAAGGTCACTCAAATGTAAAAGCATTTCATGTAGGCCTTTATCAAGGAAACAGGTTTATCTTGTGTGCAATCCCTGAAATGGAGAGGCTATAATTTTAGGGTGTTACGCTGCAATTAACACGCCATTGACTTGCAGAGAATGTAACCTTTTCATTTGCAGAGGGAATCCTGGATTTTACATCTGGGTTAGTGACATATTTGTTTGGGTTCACAGCACCACCTGATGGCTGAAGGCCCATTTCTTAGCTTGGGGTTGCTGTGCATCCCTTCAATTCAGTTTCTGTTAGAAATGAAAACAAAGGTGTACACTGATGCCATTTCTGCATTCTGCAGGGCACAAGTAATGCTGACTGCTGATGCACAGCAAGTTCCTCTAGAGCGTTGTATATCTGCCTTGGACTATTACAATGAATATTTAATGTTTGGCTTTAAATTTAGGCTCTTTGAATGAGTCTTCAAAAAAAGATGCAAGTTACTCATAACGCCTTCCAGGGAGTTATCTAAAGAGATAAAAACCTAGATAAGCCGTGTAAAAACTTTCCTCTGATGATGTGGTGAACCCCAAAGGTTTGACCGAACCTGTAAGCTCGTGCCAGTAGCAGTGACTACCTGTGGCAGTGGCAGTGGGGATAAAATGGGGTCATGGCCAGCGTGACCTGCTCTGCCTACAGCCCTGGGGAGGGGTGAGCTGCAGGGGCACAGTAAGAGAGATGTTTTTGGGAGACTTTGGGTCACCTTTGCTGCCTTGTTAGCAAGTGTAAACATAACCAGTGCGTTGCCAAAACTGTCATAAAATAATGTGTGTACGTGAGTGCTGCAGGGCACTGAGGAGATGACCTTCATACTGCCTCAAAGGGCCCATGCTGCTGCCAATCAAGGCACATGTAAAAGCACCTGATTTTACAAGACAATTGAATATAAAAATATCTTGACATATGCAGCATTTCCAAATGTCAAATCATGCAGGCCTCACTCTGCAGAACTAGAAAAGAAAAGTAAAGGTAAAGGTAGAGGCAAGTCAAGGCAGGG
>NW_008677476.1:115281-119173 GCF_000695815.1 Acanthisitta chloris
TGAAACAGGTTTGCATCTTGGTGGGTTTGGGGGAGAGGGGATATATAGGAGGAGGTGGATCTGTGCTCAGTGCAGCCATTAACTCTAATGGGTTATCCATGCAAATCCTTCACATGCTGAGAAGGGAATAAATCTCTGCATGCAAAGCCTTAATGCAAAAATACTTGTTAAATACAAAATACTGTGAAATCAATTCCAACAGCCTTCAGCCTTCCTAATCTTTTATTAACCATTATTCGTGATGATATTATTAAATCATAAGCTGATAGTGAAGGAATTTATAGGATGAAATTGGAATAAATGACTGGGCTCTGCAGTTTTTGTGGCTGAGCATTCAAGTGGATTCTTGAAAGATTTGAGGTATTTTTATTTCACTTCATAGCAAGCAAGCACTGAAAGCCACTCAAATTTATAAACATTTCTTTATATACATATGTTGTAGATTTTTTTTTAGACTGTCATTGATCTTCTTGTAGAGCCAAATTTTGGTCACATTGAAGTTGATAGGAATTCTGGCCAAGAGAACAGCAGAATCCCAGTGAAATTTGTGCATATACTTGATAGTAAGTGTGTGATAGAATTGAATGTAATGGAAAAATTTTCCAAATAGGACCTAGGAATGAATATGGTCCAGGGAAAACCTGTTTGTAGCACTTGCCATTGCTAGACCAAAATCCTTTTGTTTTCCTCAGTAACTCTCAAGCACACTTCTAATTATGCAAAATATATCCCAAGAAGTATAATGAAGAATTCTGTTTTACATCCTTGAAATTAGAGGATAACTCCCTTGGTACTTCAATTCTTGAATGTTCAGCCAATTTGCAGGTGTCCTGGCCTCATTAATGACTGCACTACAGAAACTGGCTGTTTCCAGCTGCTTCCAGGAATACAGCAGCGCCAACACTGTGGTGGTTAGGCTTTAACACACAGCTTTGTAGTCTTGGAGGAATAATTGCAAAAGGAGCTGAGGGTCAGCTTGGATTCCTGTACATTTCATTTGCTGTCTGTGCAGGCCATAAGGAAACCAAGTGTGGATGTGCATAGGAACTGCAGTTTGTTTTGTGTCTGTGCCATGCTTACAGTTTCTGGTATTTGCAGAGTAGACCCTTCAGCCAATGACTTTTCAGTGGCAAGGAAAGAAAAACTGATGCGACACCCAGATTATCTGATGGACCAGGTAGAGAGAAGGAATGGAGAAAAGAGGAAAAAAATACAAAGAAGATAAACTAAACAACCTTACAAGCAACTCCCTCTAGTCTTACTCACTCTGGCAAGCACTGACCATCCTAGATCTTGTTTGGAATGGTTGTTACTACAGCACTATGCCTTACATGGAACCCGTGAGCAAGCTTATTTCAGTGATCCCAGACTAAGCAAGGACCCCTCCTGCATGGCACAGTGCCTCAGTATCTCCCTGCCATTGGGTGGTGTGAGTGGTGGGGATGCCAAATGCTGAACGTGCCCTTGGGGTGTATTACTTGCAGACACAAGTTGCTAGGTGGTTTGAAGGCACCATACCTGTACACATTTCCTGCACCTCAGACAAAATCAGAAAGGGGAAACAGGATGTGAACAGGTTGTGGGAGATGAGAGGAAGAGATGTTATTAGGGAAGAGGGAGTTATGTGAACTTCACACTGAATTAGTCATGCAGATGTATTACTCATGCAGCCACTAAAACACACCATTTCTGGCAAGAGATCCTAGGGATTATATGTATGAAAAATAGATTATTGTACATAGTGACTTCCTGAATTACAAATGAGCTTTACTCCCAGGCAAGAAGCTTTTGAGAGGAAGTTAATGAATTGACTTATTTATCCTCCTGTGCTTAAATAATTCCTTTTGTTTCACAGGCCGATGCTGGCTGGATGCTTTGGAACTTGCCCTGCGTTGCTCCAGCCTCTTCAGGCTCAGTGCCTCCAAGCAGGGAAAGGATGGAGAAATGAACTGCTCGAGTGATTCTGCACATGTGGGGCTCAACCACCTCTTGCACACAAGTGCTATGTCAGACCAGGAGTTCTTCAAGTAAGATGGGGCTATCACTTCTTAATGCACAGAGGGGTGTTGTATGGCTCAAACTTTAGCATAATCTAGCCAGAGTCCACTAAGGAAACCTGTTTAAAAAACAGCCTGTATGTTCTGCTGCTGCATCCCTCACTCATATATGGGATTGGTATATGTGAGGTTTGTTGCCACCTAATGCATGAGCACACAAACGGAGAGAACTCAGCTGTGCTTGTTTGTACATAAAAAATATTCTTCTGTCCCGTGCTTGGGCCAAAATGCTGTCTGGAGATGCTGGCCTGAAAAATGGCTTGCCTGAGTAAAGATTGCAGAATCTAGCTGCTAGAGTAGACCTGTAGTTACACAGACACAGTCACTGATAATGTCTGTCCATTGCTAACACACATGGCCCTGAGTCTGATCTATTTTTTTAGGATGTGTTCCCTTTCCTAATAACACTGTGTCATAGTCAGCAGAGTGCACGCACTGCATCCTTAGTTTTATGATTACTTTCTCTCTCTGTGGGGGTTCTGAGTGGTTTCCAATTTCTTCCTCGATGCATCAGATACATTTTTACATAAGAGAAAAAAAATCCCCACAGCCTTCTTTCTATTCATATTCCTAGTGTTACTGCCGCATTTTGGAACAACTCACATCAAAGCTCTGTAGGCATTAAAAAACCCCAGGCCTTTCTGTTGCTTATAGCTGAATAAGCAACTTCAAAATCCTTCTGGTATAGACATTTGGCCTTTGGAGTGGGAACTGGGAGAAGTAGTGTCTATTTCTAGTTCTGCTGATTCAAATCTGACTTTTAGGGCTCACAGCAGTACACCATTGGTTATGCAGTTTTTAGGGTGGCAATTCTTGCAGTCTGCAGAGATGAAGCTTTGCACAGTGGGACCTTACCTTTAAGTGGTTTTCTTAGGCTCTGTTGTAAGAACAGCAGGGGTCTGAGTCCTCTTCAGAGTGTGTAGGTATCTCTGGTCCCATGGGATCAAAGGGATGGCAGCATTTTGGTCTGCCTTGTGCCCTGAAAGGCTCTGGTATTCCCAGCATGTGTTCTCTAGTCCTGCTGTTTGGGTTTATAGCTAGAGATTGAAGAGAAATAGGAGAAGAGAAGGAATTCTGATGTGTTACCAGGGCATGTGCCCTAGTACTTGTGCAAATGTTTCTGTTGTTCTTGGGCTTCTTCCATAATACTTTACTTTCTAATTTCTTTCTGGCTAAGAGAGAGTCTCTGTGCTCACTGTGATAATGAATTCAGGAATGCAGTGGACTTGTTTTTCAGCTGATGGATGTGTGTAGAGAAATGCACGTAGTATTAAAACGGAGCCCATGGCACTGAGAACATTCAGGCAGACCCATGGCTACTGTAAGGAGGTTCAGAACACAGAGTTAAAACTGTATTAAAGTATTTCTTCAAAGTATGATGCATAAATGATACTTGAATGATGCCTCTGGTATTTGTTCAGCATTAAAAGCTGTCTTGAATTAGAGGCTCTGCAGTAGTTGCACACATGGCAGAGTTTTCAGTAGGACAGAGTATCCACAATTGGAATCAGATTTTTCTGACAGGCTGAAATTTTAGCTGAGTCTGGTTCAAGCTGGGCATTCAGTGTCTGGTCATCTGGCCAGTGCCCTCTCCTTCCTGAGTCCTGCCACTGTTCTGAATGTGTAACCACACTCCCCAGTGCTTAAAGCCCGGGGGAGTTTGATGGTTGCAGGACAGGGGGATAACTTGCTGTCATCCCTGGAAGACTAAAGAACATTTAAATAAGAGAGAATGCAAACCCCAAACTGTGCAAGTGCTGAGCAAAGGGGGTTTTTGGTTTGCCAGTGACAGTGGCTTCCTCAGAGGGATTCAATCATTCTAATTAAATGCTTTC
>NW_008677476.1:119196-119716 GCF_000695815.1 Acanthisitta chloris
TGTTGTTAGGGGGCCAGTTAATTACATTTAACTCTATCTTCAAATTAGCCAAACTACTCTGTCAAGAACAGAAAAAGAAAGGAGAGATGATGGATATTATAGGGAGAACAAAACCCCTTTGGGAGCTGGCAAAGGCAAATCTTCCATTGAGCCAAAGTTGCATTTGTCTGCTGGCTGCTTTGCTCCTTTCCTGCTGGGAAACAAATCAAGATTATACAGTGATTTAAAAATCCACATCTTTAGTAGCCTGTGAAAATGACAGGGAGAGGGCTGTGTGAGTGAATCAAAGGCTAAAGTGCTGTGTGAATCTGTGATTTTAGACAAGAGACCTTTAGGGCATCAGGCACTCTTCTTTTTAATATGAGATTGTATTTCTCGTGGCTTCCATGTCTTATCTCCAGCAACCGCAGGAATCTGGCTGGTTACTTGTTTGACAAGAGCCAAAGTTTTCTCTTTGCTTTGTGTGGAACAGTGGCCTCAAACCCAAAGAAGTCCTGGTCACTGACTGACCCTTCTAGGA
>NW_008677476.1:119743-132510 GCF_000695815.1 Acanthisitta chloris
AGACAACTCCAATATACTGAAAGGATAAATTGGTTGTGAAAAATGCCAAGTTATTCATGTTCATGGTGGAAACCCAGTGTTGACTTTTAGCATAGTCATGCCCTCCCAGCTTTTACAGTCTGGTCCAAATCCCATCAGAAGCCTCTGGGAAGTCTTTACATTGATTTTAGTTCAAGCTCATGGCATGGCTTTTGTTTTTAGCATATCATATGTATTCAGTAATGATTCTGCTTGGAAAAATAGACGAGCCTGGCCCCACTTCAATATTTCATATTTGTGCCTCAGAATGAGGAGCATCTGTTTTCTCTTTGGTTCCCCAAAGTGGCTCCTTAGCTCTGGATGTGTTAAGTCTTGCCTTGTTTGTGGCTGGTGGGTAATCCGTGCATGGTTGAGTGGAATTTCATGTGAATTTAATTCCCTCTTGGACTAAATCTGAAGTCCTTGAAAAATAATGGAGGAAACTAAGAACATGGTCATGTACTCCACTCAAACTTCAAATATTTCCCATTCTTAAAAATGCAAAATAGAAACAACTGCTACTTCTCAGCCATGAACTAAAAGCCTTATAATGAACTGTTCTATCAGGCATTTTTACCCCATGGAGAAAACTTTCCCTAGGTAAAGGGAGCATAGCAACCACAGACAACCCTCCACATATTTAGCTGATCATTGAAAAATTAAGAAATAAATTAGGTATTTACTTGATCAGCAGCTAATAACTTCCTGGACCTACAATCCAGGAAGTAACTGTGGTGAGGAATCACAGGATAATCTCTCTAGAGATCTCTCTCCTCATCTTTTTTCCCCTTTATCATCTTAAACTGATATAATAAAACTGTGTATAATCTGTGCTTCCAGTGCCTTTGGTATGTATAATCTGTGCTTCCAGTGCCTTTGGGTATCAGTCATTACACTTGCTGCTTGCTGGCTAAAAAAAAAAAAAGTAACATCCTGGCACTAGAATGCTGAAGACACATAATGTCTAACAGCAAATTATTAGTGCTGGTCATTGACTCCTTGACTTATGATCTTAGTTTTATTATATGGTACAACAGCAAATTAAAAAACCTTGTGGTGTGTATATATACAGTATGCATATATACATGTAGCCATACACGCAGACATAACATATATTTACAAATGGAATTAAAAGAAAGATTTTTTTAAAGGTGTAGAAAGCTGTATGTGACACTTTCGAAAGAGCTCTAGAAATTGAGCTCCTCCAGGAATTGAGTTGTGACTATCACAATGTGGCTTGCTTAGAGGTTAAAATCATGAGCTTATTTCAGTGCATAGTTGGAAGCTGAGATCTTCTGAAAAGCTGATGCCAGTTCTGTGTTCTGATTCTTCATAGTCTCATTTTTCTAATGTGGCTCCAACTAGCAATGCCTAATTGTCTCTTCTTTTGAAAAAAAAGAGGGAGGGAGAACAGGGGATGGGAACTTTCAGCATTCATCTGTAATAAAAGTTGGAATGGGCCCAGAATGACCTGAGAAAAGGCCCAGCATGGAGAGACTTCAGGCTTGACAGAACATTCCCATGTACTGAGGAAAGAAATCTTGCCTTGAAGTGGAGATGGACTACAGAAAGTAACAGAAGTCTTCAAGATCCAGGGCCTGTTTAAATCCTCTGAAATGCCTTGTATAGCTGGAAATAATTTTTTTATTGCTCTATCCAAGAGCAATTAAAATTTAAAATTAAAATTAGAGCACAAGGGCTTGGGCAAGATATTTTAAGAGGAAGGACAAGTTGAGAAGCTCAGCAAATGAGAGCTAGGCTAGGCCGTGAAAGAGGTAATGTGTGTGCAGAGACATGTGTGAATAGGGAAAACTGAAGCCCATGCTAAATATCACTTGAAAAAAATGGCATTTAGTGAATACTTTTCAGCACCTGACCTCTGGCCCGTGTAATCATGTTTGCCATCTGTCATATGAACTGCATCTGCTTTTTCAAACGGAGATGCTATAGGCTAGTTGAGAGAGAATTTTTGGCCTTCTCCCCGTTCTCTAAAGCCTGGATCACTGAGCATGAAGCTTGCTACACCTTCCATGCTTTCCCTTGGTTGCTGTTATAATTTGGGTATTCTTCTTACATGTAATTGTCCAGTCCCTGCTTTCAGCTCAGCATTATCTGGGGGAAGCACATTCCACAGGTTAGTTTGTGGGGTGGGGGAGAGATATGTGTGTGTGAAACTACTTGCTTCTACTGATTTTAAATTTGCCTTTTCTAGTGTAGGACTGACTTAGGACCACCCTCTGCTGAAATAAAAGTAGCAGGAGTCCTGAAAAGAAAATGTACCCCATAATGTCATATTTTTCCTATATGCTACAATCCACTGATTTGCTTCTGTAAAGGGAAAAATCTCTCCTGGTTGATACTTCAGCCCTCTAATCAGCAGCATTCAGTTGTTAGTGTGTGCTCTGTATCCCTCCAGTGTGGACTCCCATCCAGAGCCAGCAGCAATTCTGCATCAGGGTGGGTAAGTGGAGCTGTGTGGCACACTTTGAGAAGTGCAGTTTGGAGGGGAAAATTGTGATGGAAAATATCTCACTGTTTCTGTGATAAACCCCCCGTTATTCAGGAATGTCTTAGAGTCTCCTGGACTGCACACAACATTCTGAGTCCTGGGGGTGTTTTTACCGTGTCTAAAAGGCCTTAAGTAATGTGGCTTTGTAAATTAAATTGAAGCAAGCAATGCACTGTGTGTTGCAGTTTGAATGAATCAGCCCTGGAGAACAACCACCACTTGGAAAATGATGCTTTTTCGGACAAGTCCGAGAGAGACAACGCAGAAGAGTCAGAGAATGAAACGCATGAGAACAGCCGGAAGACAAATGAAAGTGAGAGTGATCAGTCAGAAACACATGGAGAGGTCTCTCCAGGAAGGAAAGGGACCACTTACATTGAACAGATCTATGAAGAATTCGGCGAGGTAAAAGAAAAAAACTTTTAATCGCTACCTGTTAAAAAGTATCTGCTCATAGTGTTTGTCATTCAACCTTTTAAATGCATGGCAGGTAGCAGCCAACTTTGTGAGTTCCAACATTTTACAGATAAAGCAACACACAGTTTTCTGCTAAATTATGTTGAATTATCATGTGCTCTAATAATTATGCATTATGAACTGCAGCTCCACTACTGTGCTTTGGCATGTTTCCAGCATCAGCGATTGCTTTAACCAGTTATTGCATTACAGAGCTGCACAGCATTGGCACATTCTTGGAGCCAGGAGGAGGGGGAATTATTATTCTGGGCATGTGTCCTGGCCAATTAGGATACTCAGTCCTTGCGTGATACTAAATATGATACTTTCCTTTTTTCATTATGCATGGAACATCCTTTTTTGTGTGCCTGAATGGTGCATTTGAGCCACTTGATTCCTAAATGACAGTTGCTTGTTGGAAAGCCATTTCTCATGTCATTTAACAGCAGGAGGTGCATTTCTGTTCCATATAAGAGCTTTTGTTAGCTGAATGTCACTGTGGCACCTCTGAGGAAGGCAGCAGTAGAGACCTGGGGTAGCCAAGTGTGTTGTGTGAGTATCAGTCTGAGCAAGCAGCAGAGGAGTTCTGCTCCAGTGCCAGGAGGGCTCTGAGCACTCCCTTGCCCATTGTTTTCAACAAGGGAGCTGACAACTTGTTGGTGCTTCCAGGAAATGCATTGCTAGAGAGCTGTTTCTTTCTTAGAATCACAGAAACATGGCATCATTTAGGTTGGAAAAGACCCTTAAGATCACTGAGTCCAACCATTAACCCAGCACTGCCAAGTCCATCCCCAAACTATGTCCCTCAGCACCATATCTACACAGCTTTTAAATGCCTCCAGGGATGGCAACTCCACCACTTCCCTGGGCACCCTGTTCCAATGCCTGACAACCCTTTCAGTGAAGAAATTTTTCCTAGTATCCAATCTAAACCTCTCCTGGCATAACTTGAGGCCACTTCCTCTTGTCCTGTCACTTTTTACCTGGGACCTCCTTTCAGGTAGTTGTAGAGAGCAATGAGGTTTCCCCTCAACCTCCTTTTCTCCAGGCTAAACAGCTCCCTTTCCCTCAGCTGCTCCTCATAGGATTTGTGCTCCAGCCCCTTCACCAGCATCTTATGTTCCTCTTTCAATGTTTTCCTGAAAGTGTACTAATAATATTGAGGAAACCAGTAGAGTTAAATATATCCTAATTACACCCAGCTCCTCTTTTGTGCATCCTTCTCTTCAAATCCCACCCCCAGACACACAGCAGATGGTAACTGGGTTCAAACAGGGGATTTTGAATATAGGTGAGCAACTAAGCAGCAGCAAAATGAAAGCAAACTTAATTTCTATCAGGTGCTTATTCTGAAATGACCTTTTGCCATACAGCACAATTTTCCTAGCAGTGCTGGTAGGGTAGGCTGATACTTTGGTGTTTGAACAAGCCTTACAGGCAGCACTCGTGTATGTGGGTGTGTGAGAGAGAAAGAGTGAGACATCTCTGCAGATTTACATTAAAATAAAAAATAAAAAACCACTACAAATTTACTGGAAAGGACTAAATTCTGTTGTAGAGTGGCACTTTGTCATTAAATAAGGCTCTCTGTGGTGTGTCCGCTCAGGCAGAGGTTAACACCCAGTGAGCTTCCAAAAAGAATTGCTGTGTAGCCTTGGCCATTAGGTGTTTTGTTAGATTTCTGTTGTTGGCTAAGAGATGTCACTGTCATCACCTGGGACACACAGGTAGAACTGGTTATTGAGTCTGATCCCACTGGTGAGAGTAACAGAGAGGAGTAGGTTGTATGCAATGATGTAGCTTTTCTCAGCAATTGGAGATGTATTCAGGTAAACATGTGCCAACTAGTTACGTCAGGTGTTGGCTTAAACTGAAACTGCCCTTCAGCCTGTGTGTTCAGTTCAGGTGTGGCAGGACAAAGGTCACAAACTGTCACTGTCAATTTTCAGTTTGGCTTGAGGGCTCATGTGAAAGGTGTGCACGTGTGTAGGTGTCTCTCTGCATTTGAAAGGCGTTTGCTTCTGCAGCTGACCTTCTAGCTTTGCCTTGTTTGCAGCAGAAGTGTGAAGGCAGAGACAGGTGTCAGAAGGACTCTGAGATTTCAAAAGCTGGTCTAGAATATAAAATAAACAGCTCAGTAGGTAGATTGATAACAAAAAGAAAAAACCTTTTTTGCAAGCTTTTAGTTTCAAAGTTATTAAAAGGGTTATTGAGGGTGATATATTTCCATGGAAAACAATCCAGAAATTACTTGAAGTTCATAGAATCATTAAATCAGCCAGGTTGGAAGAGACCTCAAAGACCATTGAGTGCAACCCTACAAGTTGTTCCTATCTTCCTGCACTTTCTTCTCTTTCTGTTTTAATCCATCCCTTGTGCAATGATTCATTCTGAGTAACACTTTGTCTGGCAATTTCAACATGGCATTAATTTGTGTTGCCAATACATACACACTTGACAACCTAGATAAATAATGACAGACCCAGGTGTATTGTAAGCCCTAGCTGATGTTGTGGTATTCCATTCAGAGGTTCGAGCTGTGTATTGCATCACTCCAGCAAAAGAAAAATGGTACAATAATGAAAAGGCAATTAAATGAAAAGAGCTTTGTTGTTGCTCAGTCTGAAATTTCCTCAGCCTGCAAGCTCTGTATGACTAGTAAACTGACTATGACTGTAGGGCTCATTGGGAGCCAAAAAGGTGGTACTGGAAATGCTCAGGTGATGAAAATGAATGTTTAGTGATTTACATCACCTGCAGATCCTGTTGGGATATGCTATGTGTCCTCTCCCAAACCAAAGTCCATTCCAAAACTGGATCTGTGACCTTCTTCTCACAGAAGTCTCTTGCCTAAAATCAGCAGAAAGCCTAAGTATTCTCTTTTACTGTTAAACTATGATGCCTAGGGTGCATTAAAATTACATCCATGTTTGAAGATTTATTTTAATTTGCCTTCTTTGATGGCTTGAAAGGCCCATTCCTCTGTGTTACATATCTCATGGCCCCATCGAATGCACAGGAATTACACTGTTATAGCTGAAACCACAGCATAATCCTTGGGGTTTTTACCATTACCTACACTTGTGCTGGAAAGGGCACTGAACAGCATTTGGAGGTGCTGGAGTTTCTGTGCATGTTGCCTGGCAGTGGAGCCTTTACCATGCTTACACACCAGTTTGTCTTGTTTGGAACTCGGAGGACTGCTTCCATTCTCTGTTGATTTTTTGTTTATCTGCTGAATTTTTCTACATGTATGATAGAAATTTTTAGTCTGAGAATGGGACTGAGAGGAGCTTCTTGTATACATTGTACCAGGCACAGTGATGCTCTAACAGCCTTGGGCATGTCCACACCTTCTGAGGGCCTGCAGTGCAGAGTGCCCTTGGTTAGTGTTGATCCAGGTTCACCCTTCACAGTCCTGAGGTGTGTGTAGGCAGAGGCTCAGGAAGGAGCACAACAGAGGAGCATTCCCTGCCTTGTGCCAACTTTCACAGGCACCCAGGGCTTTCTGTGCCACTCGCTTTATGCTTTGGGAATTCAGTTCTACTGAGACAGAGCTGATGTCTCTGTGGTGTAGTTGAGCATTCACTCTTATGCCAGGGTCAGGTATGCCTGGGTGAGCTTGGACCCACCAGATAAATGCACCCACAAGAAATGGTTTTCCTGTTTCTGTCCTGAAGTTCCCTTTTCCCATCCCTTTTCTGTAGACAGGTGAATCGTCTCAAACAGAAACTGTCTCTGAGGAGAACAAGAGCCTGATGTGGATCCTGAGCTGCGACCTGGCATGGACCTGTCACGGGTGGCACTGCCTACCTTCATCCTGGAGCCACGCTCATTCCTTAACAAACTCTCCGACTACTACTACCATGCTGACCTGCTTTCCCAGTAAGCAGCATGCAGAGTGTGCCTGACCTGGGCACTTTTCTTGTATTTGTGAAAATATGTGTTTGTATGCTTGAAAGGCTCCCAAGTAATGACTAGGCTGCTGGGTTCAACACAAATCAAGCCAGGTGCCTGCTGCAGTGGCCTTTCAAAGATGGACTTCTGCCAGGGAAGGGAAAGTTCAACTCCAGACAAAACTACCTCTGCATGTGCACGTGTTTGCCAGCATTGGCTGGAGCTGATGGGGATTCAGCTGATGCCTTTGAGTATCTCACAACAGAGCTGTGCCACCTCCTGGTGTACTTGTGTACAGAGGAGAATAGGACAGAGAGCAAGCAGAATTGTCAAGCATTTCTTTCTCCAAAACCAATATAATTATGCTTGTTGATATACAAATAAGAAACATGTTTTAAAACTGTTGATGAGAGAAACCTGCTGGGAGCAGCAGAGTAGAAAATAGGAAATGTTATGCTTCCAGATAGGATCTGTCTTCTCGACGAGATATGCCTGGTCAATTGTAAAACCAGTGTGTGTAATATTCTAATAGCAGCACAAGTTACTCATGTTTATTACACTGCTGCTGGGTAATTATTATGAGGTATTTTCAAACCTTGTTTGTGGTACTTGTAACATCTGAAGTTAAGGAAATGGTTAGTGCAGAGATCTAAGAATACTTCAAGAGGTTTGGAGGTTTTGTTACATGAACATCTTTGTGGTGCAGGTGATTCTTCTAAATGAATTTTGCAGTAATTTATCTAAGTTGATTTTTATGTCTGACTAAATGGTTTAAAATACCAGGAACTCTATCGTTTACATTTATTTCCCACTTCATCTTTGAGTGGGCAGATGTTGGATGAGATGACCTTTAGAGGTCCCTTTGAACCTGAAGTATTGTATGAGATCTCAAAATACTGATAGAGGCCATGTAGCTCATCAGTTTTAAAGATCTTTGAAGAAAGAGAGAAACAAAGAAAGAGAGACGAAAATAGAATTGTCTTTGATTTTGGTGGCATAGGTATTGCTGGTTTTATAACACACACTGCACTATTAGCTGTGACTAAATGCTAGAGTGAGTGGCAGTCCCAAATTAACATACTTGAATGTCCAATCAAACCTGATACACACCAGAGATTTTATTAGCCCTTTTGCAGGTGTGCAGGGCAGGGGTCACTTTTTTATGTGTGTGTTTTATGATGTATGTTCCTAAAACAAGGTTATTCTGGGGGCAGACACCTTTTTCACTGGCAACAGCATGGAAGTTACTTCCCTTTAGTTTTGGGGAATTACTACTGAAATTAATGTTATTACGCTGGTAAGACATGAATGTGATGTGTGATGTGTGACCAGTATAAAGAGGATTTTATGTTCTGTCCTGCAGGGCTGTCCTTGAAGATGATCCATACACTCGAATGAAGCAAGTTTTGAGGTGGTATCTGTCTGGCTTCTACAAGAAGCCAAAGGTAAAACCAGGCATGAAGTTGGGGTTGTAATAGGCATTGAAATCTTCTGTTATGGTTTTGTATTTCTCTATTGCCTCTCCTTTGGCACTTTACCTCTTTTGTTGTTCTTCTGAACACCTTTGACCATTAGTTTTGAAACTGAAGTTGCATTTAGTTTCACAGTAGATAGTGAGTGCAAAATAGTGTTGGTCAGCCTCAGAGCCTTTGTACTGGACAATTAGAAGGCAAAACTAGTCATCAACAAGTAACATGTCCGGGGAGGCAAGTCTTTTCCCTTTGCTGAAAGCAGGTATCCTTCCTCTTTTCAGGCCTATAAGTATCACAGTGCAGTGTTTCCACATCAGTATGCACCTGCTATGTATAGTAGCAGAAATGATAAATTTTGAACATCTTGTGAAGCTTTGATCAGGCAATACTAAATATTAAATTGGCAAAAATAGCAATTAATCCATGGTTCAAACTAAAAGATTATATTGGATTAGATTAGATTAGATTATGAGGATATTTGTTAACTAGTTCTTCACTAGATTCTTGTGATTGACTTAGTTTAAAACATCAGGGAAAAAATTATTATGTTGTTTTGTGGCCATCTGAAGAGTTGGATTGTAAATCTTCATTTGTAGCTGGTTTTGATTACTTGTTATTTCAGGGAATAAAAAAGCCATACAACCCGATTCTGGGAGAGACATTTCGCTGCTGTTGGTTTCACCCCCAGACGAACAGTCACACATTTTACATAGCAGAACAGGTAAGTTGCTTTATTTGGATGCTCAGGTGTTGCAAAAAGCAACATGCTTGCACCTTTATGCATAGAAAAATGGTATTTGTCTCACTCTAGGAAAGGAACTCAGAGTTGTGTGTAAACATCCAGAACAGGACATGGGGCGAACTGGCTGCTGATCCTTTTTCTTTCCAGATTTACAGAAATTATGTGAGGTTTGGTGGACACTCAAGACCATAAAAGCAGGTCCCATATATAACATCAGCTGCTTCAATGAAGGCCTTTTCCACTAGACTCTGCCCTACTGTTTTCTTATTGTTACTAAAATGTGGGTTGTGTTATCTCTGTCAAAAGAGGCATAAAACACACAACCAAAGCCTTCTTTCTTTTATATCTGGACTTTCTATAATGGCTTTAATAGGAGTAAATTGAGGGCTTATCTCTATGTCTTTGTGAATAAATGAAGGGCAGAGCTCACAAGTAAACTGGCCTGACAAAATGTAGTTTGAGATTTACAGTGTTAATAAAGGGATATGAGAACTATGTGGAGTTTGGTAAAGGAACTCCTTGTTTCACACACTTTTTCTTCCTATTTAATCAGATAATTTTTGGTTTTTTAAAATTTTTATTTCAAGGACCGCATCCATTTTATGGAGGCTATTCCAAAAGGTTGCCCAAAGGTTCCACACTGCTAATTTATCGTGTTGAAAATCTGACACTGTACCTGTTGGCCTAAAGTGATCTCACTTTCACAAGTTCAAGAAAATACAGGCTGGGGGAGAAAGTTTAGGTGTATAATCATAGAATCGTCAAGGTTGAAGAAAACCTCTGAGGTCATCAAGTCCAAGCATTAACCTACCACTCTGCTGGAACCCCTAAACCCTAAACCAGATCCTCCAGCATCAGATTCAGAGGCTTCTTAAACGCTTCCAAGAGTGGTGACTCCACCACCTCCCCGGGCAACCCATTTCAGTGCCTGAACACCCTAACAGGGAAAAAAATTCCTAACATCTAATCTGACTCTCCCCTGTGTCAGCTCATGGCCATTCCCTCTAGTCCTCTCCCTGCAGGCATGTCAGGAGAGACCATCCCCCACCTCTCTACCACCCCCTGTGAGGTAGCTGTAGAGAGCCATGAGGTCACCCCTGAGCCTCTTCTCAAGGCTGAACAAACCAAACTCCCTCAGCCCTTCCTCATACAACATGTTTTCCAGACATTTTAAGATGTTCTCATGTATAATGGTTTCATTATATATCACATTCCCTCCTTTAACATGGAGGTTAATGGTACAGATGAGGCTTAGAGGACTCTGCTCAGTCCTGTGGTCTTTGTCTAGTGCTTTCCCTAGAGCATGTGTAACACTGTGTGAGGCTGTGTATGCATCCAGTGCTCTGCTTAGCCTATCCAGACTGCTCTAAATGACCTCTGCTTGTTTTTACTCTAGGTCTCCCATCATCCGCCAGTGTCAGCGTTTCACGTCAGCAATAGGAAGGATGGATTCTGCATTACTGGCAGCATTCTAGCTAGGTCCAAGTTTTATGGTAAGGCATTAAGTCTAAGCATCTCCCAGGTAATATTGTGGCATTGGTTTGTTTTTCAATCACTCCTGAGTGTGTTGAGAGTTAAGAACAAAGAAATGATTATAGGATCTATAACTGTAATTCCTTGTCTTGCTCTCCTGGGTTTTCCCTATTTCCACCGTTTCAGTGTGACATCACACTGATCTTAAAAAGGTAAAAAATCAGATAGAAAGATTAAGGGCTTTAAAAGCCTGTTGTTCAGAAAGCAAAGGTTCATGAGAATGCAGAGGTGATTGGTTGTCAGACTCCTTTGTGTGTGCTCATGGATGAGTCACTTTACAGCTATCTGATCATCCAACCTCCAAGTGCAGAAGTCTCACTGTAAATGTAGCCATTTATCGAGCTCCCAGATTCCTGAGAGTGGACTCTCAGAGCTTCAAAATGCCAAAGAATCTGTTAGGATCAGTGGAAACAGCACAATTCCAGGCTCATGAAACAGTGTTACTATTTGAAATAGGTTTCTTTGTTTAGACCAAAGCCTCTTAAATATGATCCTCTCATAAGTGTATCTGCTGAAACACTTGTGAATAGTAACACTTTTAAATAATCTTTGCTGTCCTTCTGGCAATTTTATTTATTTGGGATCATACACAAGCAGAAAAGTTGTGAGAACAGAAGGACCTGAAAAATTTCTAAGCATTAAAACTGATTCTGCATCCCACCAGTGACCTATTCAATCTAGAGCTCTTTCTTCAACAAGGGCTAAATGCCAGAGCAGATAAGAGCCATAGAGCAGAGAGTTTGTGAGCACTGCCTCCCTCCAACTGTACATGATTTGCAGGGGCCTGAATTATTAGCATTTCATATCTCTTCTTTCATTAGTGACCTACATTTAAATGGAAATGTTTTTTCTAAAGTAAGATGAGTGACCAAGTATAATACGCATTTTTTAAAGTATGTGTATTTGTTCTTTTCAATTTTAGGTAACTCACTTTCTGCACTGTTGGATGGGAAAGCAAAGCTTATGTTTCTAAACAGAGGGGAGGACTATGTAATTACTATGCCATACGCCCACTGTAAAGGTAACTTAGGACTTTTCAAATCGGAAGCAAACAGAAAGAATAATACAATGGTGTCTTACTGACTAAGTCTACACTGGCTCTCCCCTCTCAAGTATCTGACACCACAGGGACTGGTCATTCCAGAGAGCAGTTGCTCCACAGATGAGTCATAGCACTCGGCAAGGACTGGTAATCCTCACTGAAGCCTTTGTATTTGGTCTGTGCAGAACTGAGGGCAGAATTAAACCCATCTGTGTTAGTTTTAACACTGCACAAACATAAAAATACTGTATACATGCACTGCATAAAGCGAAGATGGGAAAAACAGGAATACATTTCTGAGCTGCTGAGGATAAAGTTTTTCTAATGTTAACACTGACATTGTTGAGAATTATGGAAATTCCTGACTTCTCTTCCCATTTCTTTGTTAATGTAATCATGGCATTGCTCAGAGCATGAGCTGCCTCAGTGAGCTGACTCTGTTGCCGTGTGGCTTTGCTCTGTTAAGTGAATGTGCATTGAGGCCAGGGGATGGCTACTGAGTCACTGCTCCTCAGGAAGCATTTCTTCAGGAAGCTGTGTTGGTGGCATTTCAACCACAGCGATAAAATCAGCGGTTGGATCCAATTTCAGGTTTTGAATATTTTTTGATTTGGCGCCTTGACCTCTAAGTTAATGTTTGCAGAGGGACTACTGGGTACGTGAAAACAGTCACTTCCATAAATCATGTCCTCTGTGGACTATTCCTGCACACAAATCTTTCTCTTGTCAATGTTTCTTTTGATACTGAGAAGCAGACTGAAAGCAGGAATTGAACCGTTAAAGCTGAAAGCATAAAGGATAACTTTACTAATTCAGCTTAATTAGCAGAATAGCAAGGATTACATAGTACAGACAAGAAGTTTCACTAATGGTATTGTTTTGACTTGGTTGGCAAAATGATGCACCTTATCTATAAGGCAGTAGAACTAAGTAGACTCAAACCTTGGCAGTAGAAGGAAAACTAAGACCATATAAAGCGTGGAATGAAGAAATAAAATGTTCAAGATAGAGGCAAGGTCAGCAAGGCACGCAAAACTGTACAAAGGGGTAAATGGTTGCATAATAAGGGTGTCCAAAGGGTTCTGAGGAAGAGGAGGC
>NW_008677476.1:132900-139263 GCF_000695815.1 Acanthisitta chloris
CTCTGTGAGAAGCTCCTGGATATGTTTAAGCACTAGTATAAATGAAATTGCTGGGCACGACTTATTTTTCCTTTTCCACTTCCAGATTGCCACAAATGCACTATCAGCACCTATGAGAAAAGCTGTTTCCTAGCCGGTATAATAAATGTGGAATATGGACTCGGGAGGATTCTTCATGCTTATAGTAAAGAGCCATATCCTAGAAAATTTAGATTCTGTCTTTTCAAAACTTTAAGCTAAGTTGCAAATTTCATAGTACATGAGTGAGAGCCAGGTTGAATCGAGAAAGCAGATTGCTTCCATTGGGACTTCTCTTAAGCTCCTCTTTTTTCCTTTTCAGGACTTTTATATGGTACTATGACAATGGAGCTTGGAGGAAAAGTTACCATTGACTGTGAGAAAACTAACCACAGGGCAGAACTGGAATTCAAGCTAAAGGTAAGAAACATCATGGACCCCACCTTGAATGGGTATCAGGCTTGCCTCTGTGCCCCAGGAAAGGTTTGACCATACACACCATATTGCTTCTATTCCAGCAATGTATGTGTGCACCACAGGGGAGCCTGCCTGGAGAGGAGGCATCACCCTCCAGTGAGTTGTGCAACTTGATTTGAACCTAGGAAACCTGAGATTACTCGTGACTTGTTCACTGCCAGCCAGCTGGTTACTGGCCAAACTGTTCTGAAAGTTTAGCAATGACAGTGCGGCTCCTGTTTAGGCAAGAATAATGATTTTTGCTTGCAAAATACAGCAAGATGTGCAAACTACTTTGAGGCAGGTTAGGATGTGGCTCTTTGGTGTAGCTCTCTGGTAGCCATCACATACATACTCTTACCTTGCAGATATTACAGTGAGCTGTACCTTGTGTTTCTCAAGGCTACAGGACCTTGCCTTGATGGTAGGGTAAGAATCCATTTTCAGACAGATAATTTTGAGTGGTTGTCACACTGACAAGCCTTGCACTGACTTGTTCATGTGGCTAGTCCCTCCCCTAGAAAGTCTGGTGATGCAAATTTATGGTATGCAGGCATCTTTGAGCATTCCTGTTATTACATGTGTTAAAATTTGGGAAGGAAATTGATAATGTGTAACTTTTCATGGGCAGTTAACTTGCTTTTTAAAGGGCATCCGTTTCTCTTGTGCTCCAACAAACAATTTCTTGCCTGATCATGAAATAAAAGATGGGGAACTGGGAGCCTGCAGGACTTCAGAATTGCAGCCCTAGCCAACATAAATGTGAGAGATCGTTTGAGTTAGGGAAGTCTTTTGCAAGCTGCATGTTTTTTCAAGGGCAGCAATAATTTTGTCTTTATTTGCCCTCACAAAGGGAACTGTTGCCCTGTGTTCTTCTTTGACATTTGCACATACTTGCTTTAAGCCTGTTCTTCACTTAGGCCTGGTGTACTGTGTTGAGGCCAATGGAATATTTCCCTGACTTTGGTCAGTGTCATCTCAAACCTACCAACACTTAAGAGCTTAAAATGCAGACCCTTCTTTTCTGGCTTGAAAACAATAAGCTTTGTCCAAACATGACTCAGAAAGGACCTTGTGGCTTATTTACATGCTCTGCTTTGAGTATTTCTTAGCCATCTTTTTTTCAGTAGAACTGTGAGAAGTTAAAGATAAACCTCATAACTTTGTTATTAGTTTGGATATGTACCAGTTCTCTGCTGGATTGCATAGACTGATTCTTGAGATACTTGTGATTTCTTATTCCATGGGTGTTGTGTGAAATTTGGTTTTATATTGTTGTTAACAAAAATAAAAGTTGCTCTGCACAAATGTTATTGGAAAGTAGCTACTAAAATGCCTGAAGAAATGTTGTGTAGTATGAATGGAAGAGCTGGTCACTCTTATCACTGCTATTTCCTGTATTTGGCAGACAGGAGCTGAGGGGAATTTTCCACTGTTCTGAGAATCTTTTCCTTGACTCTGGAAATACCCTTTTTCTTTTTTTGTTTGCTGCTGACAAGAGTTTCTTCACACTGGAGACTTGACACAGATGCAGCCATCAGCAGTGCCACACTGCTGTTGCTGTCTCATGAGCAGGAAAAGTCACCATTAGTGCTGCATCTGATCTTTGGACAAGGCTGCAAGTATAAGCATGCAAACTGTAATGCAATTCAGGACAATGCTCACATACACTTATCCTGATGTCTAGCTGACAATAGATGTATTTGCAATGAAGGTGAGGCCTTGCTGTGCTGAATATTAATGTACCTGAAGGTTTATCTCCCTTCCTGCAGCTGCAGTGATTTTAGTATTGCAAGCAAAAGGATGAGGGCAGAATGTCCAACAGTCAAAATCCTTGTTAGAATTCACTCTGCCTTTCCCCAGAAGTAGTTGAAGTCAAGCATTTTGCACTTTCCTTCCCTCCTGCTGCATCACTGTGTTTGGTTCCCTTCCAGTTCTCACTAAACTGATGATACTTTCTATTTCTATTTTCCCCGGACAGCCCTTCTTCGGTGGCAGCACAAGCATTAATCAAATCTCTGGGAAGATTAAATCGGGAGAAGAAGTGCTAGCAAGTCTCAATGGACACTGGGTAACATATGATAATGGAAGTTGCTGACAGGTTGTGTGTGGCCTAGCACAGGGTGTGTGGGAGGACTGGTAGCCCTTGGCACACTCCTGCCTTGGAGCAGGTGCTGTGTCCTTCCCGCCAGCCCCAGGGGTGCAGGCAGCAGAGCTTTCCAGGCCACACCTCTCAAGGTACTTCTCAAGGTCATTCACACTTCAGTAGTCTCATCCACTTGCAGTGTGAGTAACACTTGCACTCTAGAGCCTGGGCCAAAGCTGGGAACAGTGAGGAGGGTTCCCAGCTAAACCAGTGGTTCTGTATTTAAGGTCCTGGGCTTAGGACAAGCACCAATGGCAGGAGATATAGTGTGTATTAGATGTGATTGTGAAGATCATGAGGCTTCTTTTGTCTTGGTGTGTTCAATACTTCCCCAGCTACATCAGTATCAGGGAAAAACTTCACAGGGTTTTGAATTCATTATTTTCACAGCAAACTTTTGTGATAGAAGATGGTTATTCCCTTGTTGATGAGCTAGGGACAGAGACAGATTCGGTGAAGGTCTATCTGTATTGGCAGCTCAGAACACTCAGCAGAGCAGCTAGCACCTTTGTGCACCTGGTATACACAAGTGATACCTCAGAGTCGCCCTCAAGCCAAAATCCAGCAAGAATAAAGTTGCATGGTGAAGAATGTAGTCTAATTTTGATCTGAACTCCTGGTAACTGAGGCAAAAGCACTGAGCCCTGGCTTTGAGCTGGACACTTAGGTGTTTCTCTTGGCTACATTTGGACATCTACATCATCATTATAGTTGCAGACGTTTCACAGTTGAAGATGTTCGAAGAGGACTTTGAGACATGTATCAGGGAACCCTCTGCATTAGGGTGGTCAGGCATTGGAATAGGTTGCCCAGGGAGGTGGTAGAGTCACTGTCCCTGGAGGTGTTTAGGAGGCAGCTGGATCTGGTGCTGGGTGATGTGGTTTAGTGGTTTAGGGGTTAGAGTGGTAGTGCTAGGTGAATGGTTGGACTTGATGATCTTAAAGGTCTCTTCCAACCTTGATGATTCTATGATTCTAAGAGGGCAGGGGAGAAACACAGCAGATATGATGCAAAGAAATAAGGCAGCTACAGGCAAAGCCAATAGTCATGACCTAAATAAGGTTTGCCTGATACTCACAACATGTCCAGGTAGCTGAACAGCACCAATGCACTGTTCAACAGCTGTAACTGTCTGATTCATTCCACTCACAGCCAGCATCAGGCTGTTCACTCTGTGAACTCCCCTGTCTGGCTCTGTGGCATTGCTGCATCTGTGAGCAGGGCTGGGAAACAGCTTAGTTAAGCAGGGACACAGCAGTATTGTCTAGCCTGCCTCAGATCAGAGAAATGCTGTGTAGTAGCTAGTTGCCATGTAAATTTGCAAGGAGTAAGGATTGAAGACCCCTAGTATTTTGAAGGGCTAAATGAAATTCAGGAGTATATTAGGAAAACCTGGCTGAACTGGAAAACAAGAATGAGTATCGCAGCTACAGCTCTCCTTTCTAGGGAGGATGGTATTTCAGTAGGTTCTGTGTGAGATTTCAGCATTGAGGAATAAAAGAAATACTGGAAAAGGAGCTAGGGATCTTTTTTATGTATGCTGGGGGCAGCTGGGAGGAACAATGGGGAAGGAAGAGCATCTTAGGGCTTCTGTGGGCACCCATATCTGGGGACAAGCTAACAGAAGAGACCAGGTCCCTTTCTAGTTATTCTCTGATTAATTCAGCCAGTGTTTCTGGGAATACCTTGCCTCATTTATTTTAGAAACTTTCAGGAAAAGTTCAGTGAGATTTTATGGGATAGAAGAGGAAAGAAGCCTTCTAACCAAGCTGTATACCTGATCATCATCCAGAAGTAGCTTCCGTTTGTCAGGATTATTTTCTGCCTTGTGTTTCCTGTTTGTCATTAACCTTTTCACTTAATTTTCTCAGGATGGGGAAGTGCATATAAGTGAGTCGAAAAATGGGACCACAGAAATGCTCTGGAACCCAACCAGTGACGTGCGAAGGCAGAGACTGAAGCGCCACATTGTGCTGTTTGAGGAGCAGACAGAGTTTGAGTCAGAGAGGTGAGCAGCTCGGGGAATGTCTCACTGCCACTTCCCTGCTGGAAGCAAGGCTCTAGTAAGAAGCGCAAATTCCTCAGCACAGTCCTGGAAAGGCAGTGACCTGCTTTGTCTGCACACATTACCCAGCCATTTACCTGTTTTTTTCCAGGCTATTAACTCTGGACTATTTCCGTGCAGTATAGCTGTGAATTAACCAGGGAGCTGGGCTGAGAAATAGTGGAAGCTACATTTTATTTGCTAGAGTAACAACTCTGCCTGGACTCCTGAGGTCATGAACAGGGTCTCTGTAACTGCTGGAACGTTTTATGCAAGAGCAAGATGTCAACCTGAGGTTGGATATCTTGTTAAGAAAGGTTGTTTCAATCACAGGCTCTTAAACTAGATGCAGGAATCATGTGAAAAATCCTGGCATCAGCAGAGCAGTAATTTGAACCACATAACAGGATTTTATGAAAGAATGTAATTAAACAGATGTTTAACCCTGCCTCATAATCTCATCTGAGATCTCCAATGAAGTCTGCACCAGGTTTTTTAGGATAGTCTAGGTTACCTAAAAATGCAGTCCTGGCACATGACTTAAGAAATGGAAGGAATGACTAACACAAGGAGCATCAGTGAACCAGTTGTTGAGCAAGAACAGCTAGAGCGATGTTATGTGGTTGTTGGCTCAAAACCAACTAGTCCTGCCACCTCTCCAGTATGGTCAGCCAGTACCAGCTAACATCCCAAGCCAGCACATGCAGTTTGCTGCCTGGCTTTCCAAAACATTGGCCACTTCTCTACAGGCATCCGATTTTGGTGTTGCATCACATCACACTAAGAATATTCTCCTTTTATAGGTAAAAAAAGGGATTCCATGAAAATAAAAACACATGAAGATTTAGTTTGTTCTGGACAGCATTGAACATCATGGGACTCTGTATTTGTAATTGACAGTTATGCAATTACCATTTCTGCAGAGCAGAGCAGACTGCAGTACATTTCTCTATTAATCTTCTGAAGAAAATTCTTTTAAAGGAGATGAGAAACCATGATCTTGTGGACAAAGAATCTCCAGTTCTCTGTTTGCCAGGTTATGGCCAGAGCTGATTCCTGTTGCTGCATCAGAGAGTAAAAATGATACATGTGTCCAGGGGAAGGAGGCAAAAGGAAAAATTATAGACATCCCTAACAGACATTCCACCAAGCTCCTTATTATGCTGACAGTTGCATGAATAAATTACCATCTAATCCAAGTTATGTTCTGCCTGAATTGCTTAGTCTTTCCTGCAGTGCTGAAAATTCAGCTATTTTCACAAACACTGGAAAGACTCTGGAGCTCATACCATCATGCAGCTCACCATGGAGAGTCTCATTGTCTGACACATGGAGCTCTTGATGGAGTAATTTGCCCTTGTCAAACAGTTTTGTGTGTGCCTCTCTGAAGTTCTTGGAATTAGAGGACTCCCTCTTTCCACCACTTGCATTCCTTAGGATGGACTTCACATGACCACAGTATTGTCTCAGGATGTTATTTGCACTCCTCCCTCCCCCACCCATCACTTTGAGTTTGAACTGTTTCCTTCTTTTGTTTCTGGGGGAAAAAAAAGATTCATACACAGGAAAATGGGAGTGACTCATTAAAAGGAAAGGAAAGGAAAATGTTCCTCTGCTTCCAGTTAATTAACTAGGAGGCTGCATTTTTGGCAGTGCCATGTCAATGTATGGTGATAGAAATCACAGAATCATAGAACCA